>NW_028283682.1:0-300000 GCF_059441095.1 Idiotropiscis lumnitzeri
AACATGACTCAGATGATCCTATCTTCTCGAAGTTGTACACATTTGAGGATACTTCAGCCCTGAAGACATCTACCAACTTATTTTTCATCGTAGTAGTAGCGCCACCAACTGGTAAAAGCTAATACAAGTTATTTTCTTGGATGTTTTTCTCCGTGCAACTCAACAAGGTCGCCCTCATATATGCTCGGATGACTGTTTCGGCCATGAGGATGTCACAATACGAAATTCATCCTTTTTCGTGAAAAGTTGTGGGAGTGGCATTGCACTGTTCGGCAATAAAACAACGCTGATTATGAGGTTCTAAATATGAACGACAACTCGTGAAACTTTACACACACATCAGGCAGAGCAAATTTATCAATATTTTATACGTTAGTTGTGCAGCTTTTTTGAAATGGCTCGCCATGGCCCTCGAGAAAAGTTAAAAAAAGAATAGAATAGAAATAGAAATCCCTTTATTGTCATTGTACTCAAGTGTGCAACGAGATTAGAGGGCTCCCCTCTCCAGGGCAATACAACAATAATACAGACAATATATAAATTAGATAAATAAATAAGACAGTGCAATGGAATTCAGTACTGAATAGGGCATATAGAAACACATCACAATGCTGTTTTGCAAGGTTAGGGTGGTCTCGTGTGTGTGTGAGAGTTCAGTATGGAGATGGCTCTCGGAAAGAAACTGTTTCTCAGTCTATTGGTCCTTGATTTGATGCATCTGTAGCGCCTGCCAGAGGGCAACAGGTCGAACAGGTGTGAGTTTGGGTGGGTATTGTCTTTGACGATGTTGAGAGCCCTTCTGAGGCACCGGGCGGTGTAGATGTCCGACAGCGAGGGGAGAGGGCAGCCAATAATCCTTTGCGCTGTTTTGACTGTCCTCTGGAGCCTCACTCTGTCCGCCTCAGTGCAGCCGCTGTACCAGGTGGAGACACAGTACGTCAGCAGGCTCTCGATGGACGAGTGGTAGAAGGCCAGCAGCAGCTTCCTGTCCAGGTTGAATTTCCTGAGGACTCTCAGGAAGTGCAGACGTTGGCGGACCTTCTTTACCACTGCTGTGGTGTTGTGACTCCAAGAAAGGTCATCAGAGATCTGTACTCCCAGGAACTTGAACGTGTGGACCCTCTCCACACACACGCCTTCGATGCAGAGGGGGGGCGGCAGCGTCTTGTTCCTCCTGAAGTCGACGACAATCTCCTTTGTTTTAGCAGAGTTAAGGTGCAGTCTGTTGTCCTTGCACCAAGTTGTCAGTCTCCCTACCTCCTCTCTGTAGGCTGTCTCGTCACCTTCCGAGATCAGACCGACCACTGTCGTGTCGTCAGCAAACTTGACGATGGTGTTGTTGCCGTGGGCCGGGCTGCAGTCGTAGGTGTAGAGGGCGTACAGGAGAGGGCTCAGCACGCATCCTTGGGGGGAACCGGTGCTCAGCATGAGGGTGGAGGACGTGTAGGGGCCGAGCAACACAGTCTGGGGTCTGTTGGTCAGAAAGTCCTTAATCCAGATGCGTGTGAGGGCAGGGAGGCCGAGAGTGTCCAGTTTGGCGACGAGGATGTCTGGGATGATCGTGTTGAATGCCGAGCTGTAGTCCACAAAGAGCATCCCTGCATAGCTCCGCTGTTGTTCCAGGTGGCCCAGCACAACATGCAGAGCAGCCCTGGTTGAGTGTTTCACCTCGCTTTTTGTAAATTTTATGGAGTACAGTGAACCCTCGGTTATCGCGGTTAATGGGGACCGAGACCACCCGCGAAAACTGAAAATCCGCGAAGTAGCGGCGCACCTTCAAAAATGCTTAAAAAAAAAATACAATATATATAATAAATATATAAATATATATATATATATATATATATATATATATACGGGGAGAGAGAGAGTGAAATTCATGTTATAACAAAAAAAACAAATTATTATTAAAACGTATTATTTTTTTATTCCCCAGCCATTCTTTTTGTATTTATTTAATTACTCAGACTTTTACCTGCTGGTACGCCGTCTGGTGTGCCCTGTGAAATGAAATGTGCCATTCTTTATTTATTTATTTATTTATTCATTTATTCATTCATAACTGACAGCTTCGCGCTCCGCTCGTGCCCGGGCGGAAGAGGTGCTCCAATTCGGCTTAACTGTGACACACGCCCACCCTCCTCCCCCGGAGCTTCCATTCGGTTAAACTTAGGGGCCGCTTGGCACCGCCCGTGCCCGGGAAAGGTGCTCCTCTTCGGCTTACTGTGTCGCGAGCATGCCCTCCTCCTCCGGAGCTTCCATTCGGTTAAACTTAGGGGCCGCTTGGAACCGCCCGTGCCCGGGGAAGGTGCTCCTCTTCGGCTTACTGTGACGCGAGCATGCCCTCCTCCTCCGGAGCTTCCATTCGGTTAAACTTAGGGGCCGCTTGGCACCGCCCGCGCCCGGGGAAGGTGCTCCTCTACGGCTTAACTGCCACGCACGCCGGCCGGAGCTCTGGTACGGTCCGAACCGCGCGAAACGTCGCCACCGATCGTGTCCGGGGGAACGTGCTCTTCTTCGTCCACTCTTCTCTTCGCCCACGCTCTTCTTCGGCGCACGCCGGCCGTCTAACCGCTCCAGCGCCCCGTCGTGCCGCTCGGCGAAACTACAATGCCCCCGAATATTTTTTATACCCGCGAAGCACTGAACCCGCGAAAGGTGAACCGCGAAGTAGCGAGGGTTCACTGTATGTATAAGACCAAGACCTACAAAAAAGTCTCTTGGAGCAATGAGCTCGGTTTTACAGGAAGTCGGCCATTTTGAATTTATTAAAAGGGGGCGGGTCACCACAATGGACTTTGTGTAGAAATTATTATTGGGGCCCGAGCAGCGACCGCGGCGAGGTCCCTATTGTTTATGTAGAAATTATTATTAGGGCCCGAGCAGCGACCGCTACGAGGTCCCCATTGTTTTTGTGGAAATTTTTATTATTATTATTATTATTAGGGCCCGAGCAGTGACCGCTGCGAGGTCCCTATTGTTTTTCTAGAAATTGTTATTAGGGCCCGAGCTACGACGGCTGCGAGGTCCCTATTGTTTTTGTAGAAAATATTATTACTTTTATTATTATTATTATTATTATTATTAGGGCCTGAGCAGCGACCGCTGCGAAGTCCCTGTTGTTTTTGTAGAAATTATTATTATTATTATTTTTCCGATTGTACGATTGCATTTTTGACCCCCGAAACATGCACAAAAACTCACCAAACTTGGCAGTCTCATCGGGCATGGCGAGAAATTTGATATTTTAACGTCTAATATGAACAGGAAGTGAGTTATGAATTTTTGAAAGTCCGACTTTTGCCCTTTTTTGCATGTTTACAGGGGTCATTCTTTTGCACCCTGATCCTAAAGGCTTCATCTGATTGCCTTAAAATTCTGTCTGTAGCATCTTAAGACCTGGGACAAACACTGGGGCTAAAATCTTTTGTTTCCGAAATACTATATGACGGGGGCGGGGCTTCAAAGTTTTCACTTAAGATTTCCTTCGCCGCAATGGACAAAATGCTTAATAACTCTCCTGCACATGCTGCTAAAAATCCAAAACTTCACATATACATAAAGAGTCGGTACCTGAAGACATCTATATGTTTATATTCTGTTATACACCTTGCGCCAATCAATATCATTTTTTACATTTTGACGTACTGCACGGTGCCCTTTTAACGAATCCGATTGAAAATTGGCTAGAAAAGACTCAAGACATTGATCTTACTCTATCCCTATTTTTGTGACTTTCCTTCGAAGGGCGTGGCTATTGCGGTGCCGCACAGTCTGATTATTCTCCGTGGCAACAAAAGTTCCTGCAAAATGATTCAGATGATCCATCTTCTCGAAATTTTTCACATTTGAGGATATTCAGGCCCTGAAGACGGCTGCCAACTTATTTTTGATCGCAGTGGTAGCGCCACCAACTGGTTAAAACAAATACAAATTATTTTCGTTGATGTTTTTCTCCGGGCAGGTTAACAAAATCTACCTTATATTTGCTCGGATGAGTGTTTAGGCCTTGAGGATGTCACAATACGAAAGTCTTTCGCCTTCTTCAGAGTGTCACATGATGGTGTCTTGTGACCCGTCTTTATCAGCTGATGTTCCATGAGGGCGTGACTTACCTGTCACAAGAATGAAGGCAAGTCACGCCCCCCGCTGTCCGTTCACTCCGCCAAGATGCTGCTCCAGGTGGTAGAGAGGATGAAGGCTCCCTTGTCTCTGTTCATGGTTTTTATGCCTCGCTTGCAGATCTCAATGGCCTCTCTGATCCAGCGCTGTTGTTTGTTCTCTTCGGTGCGGATGACCCTGCCCTTCTCCCGGTCCATGATGTGGTTTTCCCTTTTGCAGTGGTCAGTGATTGCTGATTTGTAATGTTCATGTTGTGCTTGTTCTTTTACTGCTATGATTTTTCATTTTTTTGACAGGTAATTCACATCCTCATGGAACATCAGCTGATAAAGACGGGTCTCAAGACACCATCATGCGACACTCTGAAGAAGGTGAAAGACTCGCCGAAACATGTCAGGTAAAAAATTTACCTAAAACATAATTGTCTGCTTTTAATGAATCTGTCAAATATCAATAATAAGAAGACAAAATGAACCTAATACAAATAAATGAATGCTTAATAACTCCCCTGCACATGCTCCTAAAAATCCAAACCTTCACCTGTAAATAAAATGTCCCGACCTGAAGACATCTTAATGTTATTATTTTGTTATACACACAGCGCCGCCAAGTGGAATAAAAAATTTGTTTTTATTTTAATTTTCACGTACTGCACGGTGCCCTTTTGACGAATCCGACTGAAAATTAGTCAGAAAAGACTCAAGACAATGATCTTACTCTCTGCCGAGTTTTGTGACGTTTTGGCAAAAGGCGTGGCTATTACGGTGCTGAAAAGTCCGATTGTACTTTGTGGCAACAAAAGCTCCGGCAACATGACTGAGATGATCCTATCTTCTCGAAGTTGTACACATTTGAGGATACTTCAACCCTGAAGACATCTACCAACTTATTTTTCATCGTAGTAGTAGCGCCACCAACTGGTAAAAGCTAATACAAGTTATTTTCTTGGATGTTTTTCTCCGTGCAACTCAACAAGGTCGCCCTCATATATGCTCGGAGGACTGTTTCGTCCATGAGGATGTCACAATACGAAATTCATCCTTTTTCGTGAAAAGTTGTGGGAGTGGCATTGCACTGTCCGGCAATAAAACAACGCTGATTATGAGGTTCTAAATATGAAGGACAACTCGTGAAACTTGACACACACATCAGGCAGAGCAAATTTATCAATATTTTATACGTTAGTTGTGCAGCTTTTTTTAAATGGCTCGCCATGGCCCTCGAGAAATGTTCAAAAAAGCAGCCCTGGTTGAGTGTTTCACCTCGCTTTTTGTAAATTTTATGGAGTACAGTGAACCCTCGGTTGTCGCGGTTAATGGGGACCGAGACCACCCGCGGAAACTGAAAATCCGCGAAGTAGCGGCGCACCTTCAAAAATGCTTAAAAAAAAATACAATATATATAATAAATATATATATATATAGATATATATATAGATATATATATATATATATACAGAGAGAGAGAGAGAGTGAAATTCATGTTATAACAAAAAAAACAAATTATTATTAAAACGTATTATTTTTTTATTCCCCAGCCATTCTTTTTGTATTTATTTAATTACTCCGACTATTACCTGCTGGTACGCCGTCCGGTGTGCCCTGTGAAATGAAAGGTGGCATTCTTTATTTATTTATTTATTTATTCATTTATTCATTCATAACTGACAGCTTCGCGCTCCGTTCGTGCCCGGGCGGAAGAGGTGTTCCAATTCGGCTTAACTGTGACACACGCCCGCCCTCCTCCCCCGGAGCTTCCATTCGGTTAAACTTAGGGGCCGCTTGGCACCGCCCGTGCCCGGGGAAGGTGCTCCTCTTCGGCTTACTGTGACGCGAGCATGCCCGCCTCCTCCGGAGCTTCCATTCGGTTAAACTTAGGGGCCGCTTGGAACCGCCCGTGCCCGGCGAAGGTGCTCCTCTTCGGCTTACTGTGACGCGAGCATGCCCTCCTCCTCCGGAGCTTCCATTTGGTTAAACTTAGGGGCCGCTTGGAACCGCCCGTGCCCGGGGAAGGTGCTCCTCTTCGGCTTACTGTGACGCGAGCATGCCCTCCTCCTCCGGAGCTTCCATTCGGTTAAACTTAGGGGCCGCTTGGCACCGCCCGTGCCCGGGGAAGGTGCTCCTCTACGGCTTAACTGCCACGCACGCCGGCCGGAGCTCTGGTACGGTCCGAACCGCGCGAAACGTCGCCACCGATCGTGTCCGGGGGAACGTGCTCTTCTTCGTCCACTCTCCTCTTCGCCCACGCTCTTCTTCGGCGCACGCCGGCCGTCTAACCGCTCCAGCGCCCGTCGTGCCGCTCGGCGAAACTACAATGCCCCCAAATATTTTTTATACCCGCGAAGCACTGAACCCGCGAAAGGTGAACCGCGAAGTAGCGAGGGTTCACTGTATGTATAAGACCAAGACCTACAAAAAAAGTCTCTTGGAGCAATGAGCTAGGTTTTACAGGAAGTCGGCCATTTTGAATTTACTTAAAAGGGGCGGGTCACCACAATGGACTTTGTGTAGAAATTATTATTGGGGCCCGAGCAGCGACCGCGGCGAGGTCCCTATTGTTTATGTAGAAATTATTATTAGGGCCCGAGCAGCGACCGCTACGAGGTCCCCATTGTTTTTGTGGAAATTATTATTATTATTATTATTAGGGCCCGAGCAGTGACCGCTGCGAGGTCCCTATTGTTTTTCTAAAAATTGTTATTAGGGCCCGAGCTGCGACGGCTGCGAGGTCCCTATTGTTTTTGTAGAAAATATTAATACTTTTATTATTATTATTATTATTATTATTAGGGCCTGAGCAGCGACCGCTGCGAAGTCCCTGTTGTTTTTGTAGAAATTATTATTATTATTATTTTTCCGATTGTTCGATTGCATTTTTGACCCCCGAAACATGCACAAAAATTCACCAAACTTGGCAGTCTCATCGGGCATGGCGAAAAATGTGATATTTTAACGTCTAATATGAAAAGGAAGTGAGTTATGAATTTTTGAAAGTCCGACTTTTGCCCTTTTTTGCATGTTTACAGGGGTCATTCTTTTGCACCCTGATCCTAAAGGCTTCATCTGATTGCCTTAAAATTCTGTCTGTAGCATCTTAAGACCTGGGACAAACACTGGGGCTAAAATTTTTTGTTTCCGAAATACTATATGACGGGGGCGGGGCTTCGAAGTTTTCACTTAAGATTTCCTTCGCCGCAATGGACAAAATGCTTAATAACTCTCTTGCACATGCTGCTAAAAATCCAAAACTTCACATGTACATCAAGAGTCGGTACCTGAAGACATCTATATGTTTATATTCTGTTATACACCTTGCGCCAATCAATATCATTTTTTACATTTTGACGTCCTGCACGGTGCCCTTTTAACGAATCCGATTGAAAATTGGCTAGAAAAGACTCAAGACATTGATCTTACTCTTTCCCTATTTTTGTGACTTTCCTTCGAAGGGCGTGGCTATTACGGTGCCGCAGAGTCTGATTATTCTCCGTGGCAACAAAAGTTCCTGCAAAATGATTCAGATGATCCATCTTCTCGAAATTTTTCACATTTGAGGATATTCAGGCCCTGAAGACGGCTGCCAACTTATTTTTGATCGGATGAGTGTTTAGGCCTTGAGGATGTCACAATACGAAAGTCTTTCGCCTTCTTCAGAGTGTCACATGATGGTGCCTTGTGGCCCGTCTTTATCAGATGATGTTCCATGAGGGCGTGACTTACCTGTCACAAGAATGAAGGCAAGTCACGCCCCCCGCTGTCCGTTCACTCCGCCAAGATGCTGCTCCAGGTGGTAGAGAGGATGAAGGCTCCCTTGTCTCTGTTCATGGTTTTTATGCCTCGCTTGCAGATCTTAATGGCCTCTCTGATCCAGCGCTGTTGTTTGTTCTCTTCGGTGCGGATGACTTTGCCCTTCTCCCGGTCCATGATGTGGTTTTCCCTTTTGCAGTGGTCAGTGATTGCTGATTTGTAATGTTCATGTTGTGCTTGTTCTTTTACTGCTCTGATTTTTCATTTTTTTGACAGGTAAGTCACACCCTCATGGAACATCAGCTGATAAAGACGGGTCTCAAGACACCATCATGCGACACTCTGAAGAAGGCGAAAGACTCGCCGAAACATGTCAGGTAAAAAATTAACCTAAAACATAATTGTCTGCTTTTAATGAATCAGTCAAATATCAATAATAAGAAGACAAAATGAACCTAATACAAATAAATGAATGCTTAATAACGCCCCTGCACATGCTCCTAAAAATCCAAACCTTCACCTGTAAATAAAACGTCCCGACCTGAAGACATCTTAATGTTATTATTTTGTTATACACACAGCGCCGCCAAGTGGAATCAAAAATTTGTTTTTATTTTAATTTTCACGTACTGCACGGTGCCCTTTTGACGAATCCGACTGAAAATTAGTCAGAAAAAACTCAAGACAATGATCTTACTCTGTGCCGAATTTTGTGACGTTTTGGCAAAAGGCGTGGCTATTACGGTGCTGAAAAATCCGATTGTACTTTGTGGCAACAAAAGCTCCGGCAACATGACTCAGATGATCCTATCTTCTCGAAGTTGTACACATTTGAGGATACTTCAGCCCTGAAGACATCTACCAACTTATTTTTCATCGTAGTAGTAGCGCCACCAACTGGTAAAAGCTAATACAAGTTATTTTCTTGGATGTTTTTCTCCGTGCAACTCAACAAGGTCGCCCTCATATATGCTCGGATGACTGTTTCGGCCATGAGGATGTCACAATACGAAATTCATCCTTTTTCGTGAAAAGTTGTGGGAGTGGCATTGCACTGTTCGGCAATAAAACAACGCTGATTATGAGGTTCTAAATATGAACGACAACTCGTGAAACTTTACACACACATCAGGCAGAGCAAATTTATCAATATTTTATACGTTAGTTGTGCAGCTTTTTTGAAATGGCTCGCCATGGCCCTCGAGAAAAGTTAAAAAAAGAATAGAATAGAAATAGAAATCCCTTTATTGTCATTGTACTCAAGTGTGCAACGAGATTAGAGGGCTCCCCTCTCCAGGGCAATACAACAATAATACAGACAATATATAAATTAGATAAATAAATAAGACAGTGCAATGGAATTCAGTACTGAATAGGGCATATAGAAACACATCACAATGCTGTTTTGCAAGGTTAGGGTGGTCTCGTGTGTGTGTGAGAGTTCAGTATGGAGATGGCTCTCGGAAAGAAACTGTTTCTCAGTCTATTGGTCCTTGATTTGATGCATCTGTAGCGCCTGCCAGAGGGCAACAGGTCGAACAGGTGTGAGTTTGGGTGGGTATTGTCTTTGACGATGTTGAGAGCCCTTCTGAGGCACCGGGCGGTGTAGATGTCCGACAGCGAGGGGAGAGGGCAGCCAATAATCCTTTGCGCTGTTTTGACTGTCCTCTGGAGCCTCACTCTGTCCGCCTCAGTGCAGCCGCTGTACCAGGTGGAGACACAGTACGTCAGCAGGCTCTCGATGGACGAGTGGTAGAAGGCCAGCAGCAGCTTCCTGTCCAGGTTGAATTTCCTGAGGACTCTCAGGAAGTGCAGACGTTGGCGGACCTTCTTTACCACTGCTGTGGTGTTGTGACTCCAAGAAAGGTCATCAGAGATCTGTACTCCCAGGAACTTGAACGTGTGGACCCTCTCCACACACACGCCTTCGATGCAGAGGGGGGGCGGCAGCGTCTTGTTCCTCCTGAAGTCGACGACAATCTCCTTTGTTTTAGCAGAGTTAAGGTGCAGTCTGTTGTCCTTGCACCAAGTTGTCAGTCTCCCTACCTCCTCTCTGTAGGCTGTCTCGTCACCTTCCGAGATCAGACCGACCACTGTCGTGTCGTCAGCAAACTTGACGATGGTGTTGTTGCCGTGGGCCGGGCTGCAGTCGTAGGTGTAGAGGGCGTACAGGAGAGGGCTCAGCACGCATCCTTGGGGGGAACCGGTGCTCAGCATGAGGGTGGAGGACGTGTAGGGGCCGAGCAACACAGTCTGGGGTCTGTTGGTCAGAAAGTCCTTAATCCAGATGCGTGTGAGGGCAGGGAGGCCGAGAGTGTCCAGTTTGGCGACGAGGATGTCTGGGATGATCGTGTTGAATGCCGAGCTGTAGTCCACAAAGAGCATCCCTGCATAGCTCCGCTGTTGTTCCAGGTGGCCCAGCACAACATGCAGAGCAGCCCTGGTTGAGTGTTTCACCTCGCTTTTTGTAAATTTTATGGAGTACAGTGAACCCTCGGTTATCGCGGTTAATGGGGACCGAGACCACCCGCGAAAACTGAAAATCCGCGAAGTAGCGGCGCACCTTCAAAAATGCTTAAAAAAAAAATACAATATATATAATAAATATATAAATATATATATATATATATATATATATATATATATATACGGGGAGAGAGAGAGTGAAATTCATGTTATAACAAAAAAAACAAATTATTATTAAAACGTATTATTTTTTTATTCCCCAGCCATTCTTTTTGTATTTATTTAATTACTCAGACTTTTACCTGCTGGTACGCCGTCTGGTGTGCCCTGTGAAATGAAATGTGCCATTCTTTATTTATTTATTTATTTATTCATTTATTCATTCATAACTGACAGCTTCGCGCTCCGCTCGTGCCCGGGCGGAAGAGGTGCTCCAATTCGGCTTAACTGTGACACACGCCCACCCTCCTCCCCCGGAGCTTCCATTCGGTTAAACTTAGGGGCCGCTTGGCACCGCCCGTGCCCGGGGAAGGTGCTCCTCTTCGGCTTACTGTGACGCGAGCATGCCCGCCTCCTCCGGAGCTTCCATTCGGTTAAACTTAGGGGCCGCTTGGAACCGCCCGTGCCCGGCGAAGGTGCTCCTCTTCGGCTTACTGTAACGCGAGCATGCCCTCCTCCTCCTGAGCTTCCATTTGGTTAAACTTAGGGGCCGCTTGGAACCGCCCGTGCCCGGGGAAGGTGCTCCTCTTCGGCTTACTGTGACGCGAGCATGCCCTCCTCCTCCGGAGCTTCCATTCGGTTAAACTTAGGGGCCGCTTGGCACCGCCCGTGCCCGGGGAAGGTGCTCCTCTACGGCTTAACTGCCACGCACGCCGGCCGGAGCTCTGGTACGGTCCGAACCGCGCGAAACGTCGCCACCGATCGTGTCCGGGGGAACGTGCTCTTCTTCGTCCACTCTTCTCTTCGCCCACGCTCTTCTTCGGCGCACGCCGGCCGTCTAACCGCTCCAGCGCCCCGTCGTGCCGCTCGGCGAAACTACAATGCCCCCGAATATTTTTTATACCCGCGAAGCACTGAACCCGCGAAAGGTGAACCGCGAAGTAGCGAGGGTTCACTGTATGTATAAGACCAAGACCTACAAAAAAGTCTCTTGGAGCAATGAGCTAGGTTTTACAGGAAGTCGGCCATTTTGAATTTATTAAAAGGGGGCGGGTCACCACAATGGACTTTGTGTAGAAATTATTATTGGGGCCCGAGCCGCGACCGCGGCGAGGTCCCTATTGTTTATGTAGAAATTATTATTAGGGCCCGAGCAGCGACCGCTACGAGGTCCCCATTGTTTTTGTGGAAATTTTTATTATTATTATTATTATTAGGGCCCGAGCAGTGACCGCTGCGAGGTCCCTATTGTTTTTCTAGAAATTGTTATTAGGGCCCGAGCTACGACGGCTGCGAGGTCCCTATTGTTTTTGTAGAAAATATTATTACTTTTATTATTATTATTATTATTATTATTAGGGCCTGAGCAGCGACCGCTGCGAAGTCCCTGTTGTTTTTGTAGAAATTATTATTATTATTATTTTTCCGATTGTACGATTGCATTTTTGACCCCCGAAACATGCACAAAAACTCACCAAACTTGGCAGTCTCATCGGGCATGGCGAGAAATTTGATATTTTAACGTCTAATATGAACAGGAAGTGAGTTATGAATTTTTGAAAGTCCGACTTTTGCCCTTTTTTGCATGTTTACAGGGGTCATTCTTTTGCACCCTGATCCTAAAGGCTTCATCTGATTGCCTTAAAATTCTGTCTGTAGCATCTTAAGACCTGGGACAAACACTGGGGCTAAAATCTTTTGTTTCCGAAATACTATATGACGGGGGCGGGGCTTCAAAGTTTTCACTTAAGATTTCCTTCGCCGCAATGGACAAAATGCTTAATAACTCTCCTGCACATGCTGCTAAAAATCCAAAACTTCACATATACATAAAGAGTCGGTACCTGAAGACATCTATATGTTTATATTCTGTTATACACCTTGCGCCAATCAATATCATTTTTTACATTTTGACGTACTGCACGGTGCCCTTTTAACGAATCCGATTGAAAATTGGCTAGAAAAGACTCAAGACATTGATCTTACTCTATCCCTATTTTTGTGACTTTCCTTCGAAGGGCGTGGCTATTGCGGTGCCGCAGAGTCTGATTATTCTCCGTGGCAACAAAAGTTCCTGCAAAATGATTCAGATGATCCATCTTCTCGAAATTTTTCACATTTGAGGATATTCAGGCCCTGAAGACGGCTGCCAACTTATTTTTGATCGCAGTGGTAGCGCCACCAACTGGTTAAAACAAATACAAATTATTTTCGTTGATGTTTTTCTCCGGGCAGGTTAACAAAATCTACCTTATATTTGCTCGGATGAGTGTTTAGGCCTTGAGGATGTCACAATACGAAAGTCTTTCGCCTTCTTCAGAGTGTCACATGATGGTGTCTTGTGACCCGTCTTTATCAGCTGATGTTCCATGAGGGCGTGACTTACCTGTCACAAGAATGAAGGCAAGTCACGCCCCCCGCTGTCCGTTCACTCCGCCAAGATGCTGCTCCAGGTGGTAGAGAGGATGAAGGCTCCCTTGTCTCTGTTCATGGTTTTTATGCCTCGCTTGCAGATCTCAATGGCCTCTCTGATCCAGCGCTGTTGTTTGTTCTCTTCGGTGCGGATGACCCTGCCCTTCTCCCGGTCCATGATGTGGTTTTCCCTTTTGCAGTGGTCAGTGATTGCTGATTTGTAATGTTCATGTTGTGCTTGTTCTTTTACTGCTATGATTTTTCATTTTTTTGACAGGTAATTCACACCCTCATGGAACATCAGCTGATAAAGACGGGTCTCAAGACACCATCATGCGACACTCTGAAGAAGGCGAAAGACTCGCCGAAACATGTCAGGTAAAAAATTTACCTAAAACATAATTGTCTGCTTTTAATGAATCTGTCAAATATCAATAATAAGAAGACAAAATGAACCTAATACAAATAAATGAATGCTTAATAACTCCCCTGCACATGCTCCTAAAAATCCAAACCTTCACCTGTAAATAAAATGTCCCGACCTGAAGACATCTTAATGTTATTATTTTGTTATACACACAGCGCCGCCAAGTGGAATAAAAAATTTGTTTTTATTTTAATTTTCACGTACTGCACGGTGCCCTTTTGACGAATCCGACTGAAAATTAGTCAGAAAAGACTCAAGACAATGATCTTACTCTGTGCCGAATTTTGTGACGTTTTGGCAAAAGGCTATTACGGTGCTGAAAAATCCGATTGTACTTTGTGGCAACAAAAGCTCCGGCAACATGACTCAGATGATCCTATCTTCTCGAAGTTGTACACATTTGAGGATACTTCAGCCCTGAAGACATCTACCAACTTATTTTTCATCGTAGTAGTAGCGCCACCAACTGGTAAAAGCTAATACAAGTTATTTTCTTGGATGTTTTTCTCCGTGCAACTCAACAAGGTCGCCCTCATATATGCTCGGATGACTGTTTCGGCCATGAGGATGTCACAATACGAAATTCATCCTTTTTCGTGAAAAGTTGTGGGAGTGGCATTGCACTGTTCGGCAATAAAACAACGCTGATTATGAGGTTCTAAATATGAACGACAACTCGTGAAACTTTACACACACATCAGGCAGAGCAAATTTATCAATATTTTATACGTTAGTTGTGCAGCTTTTTTGAAATGGCTCGCCATGGCCCTCGAGAAAAGTTAAAAAAAGAATAGAATAGAAATAGAAATCCCTTTATTGTCATTGTACTCAAGTGTGCAACGAGATTAGAGGGCTCCCCTCTCCAGTGCAATACAACAATAATACAGACAATATATAAATTAGATAAATAAATACGACAGTGCAATGGAATTCAGTACTGAATAGGGCATATAGAAACACATCACAATGCTGTTTTGCAAGGTTAGGGTGGTCTCGTGTGTGTGTGAGAGTTCAGTATGGAGATGGCTCTCGGTAAGAAACTGTTTCTCAGTCTATTGGTCCTTGATTTGATGCATCTGTAGCGCCTGCCAGAGGGCAACAGGTCGAACAGGTGTGAGTTTGGGTGGGTATTGTCTTTGACGATGTTGAGAGCCCTTCTGAGGCACCGGGCGGTGTAGATGTCCGACAGCGAGGGGAGAGGGCAGCCAATAATCCTTTGCGCTGTTTTGACTGTCCTCTGGAGCCTCACTCTGTCCGCCTCAGTGCAGCCGCTGTACCAGGTGGAGACACAGTACGTCAGCAGGCTCTCGATGGACGAGTGGTAGAAGGCCAGCAGCAGCTTCCTGTCCAGGTTGAATTTCCTGAGGACTCTCAGGAAGTGCAGACGTTGGCGGACCTTCTTTACCACTGCTGTGGTGTTGTGACTCCAAGAAAGGTCATCGGAGATCTGTACTCCCAGGAACTTGAACGTGTGGACCCTCTCCACACACACGCCTTCGATGCAGAGGGGGGGCGGCAGCGTCTTGTTCCTCCTGAAGTCGACGACAATCTCCTTTGTTTTAGCAGAGTTAAGGTGCAGTCTGTTGTCCTTGCACCAAGTTGTCAGTCTCCCTACCTCCTCTCTATAGGCTGTCTCGTCACCTTCCGAGATCAGACCGACCACTGTCGTGTCGTCAGTAAACTTGACGATGGTGTTGTTGCCGTGGGCCGGGCTGCAGTCGTAGGTGTAGAGGGCGTACAGGAGAGGGCTCAGCACGCATCCTTGGGGGGAACCGGTGCTCAGCATGAGGGTGGAGGACGTGTAGGGGCCGAGCAACACAGTCTGGGGTCTGTTGGTCAGAAAGTCCTTAATCCAGATGCGTGTGAGGGCAGGGAGGCCGAGAGTGTCCAGTTTGGCGACGAGGATGTCTGGGATGATCGTGTTGAATGCCGAGCTGTAGTCCACAAAGAGCATCCTTGCATAGCTCCGCTGTTGTTCCAGGTGGCCCAGCACAACATGCAGAGCAGCCCTGGTTGAGTGTTTCACCTCGCTTTTTGTAAATTTTATGGAGTACAGTGAACCCTCGGTTATCGCGGTTAATGGGGACCGAGACCACCCGCGAAAACTGAAAATCCGCGAAGTAGCGGCGCACCTTCAAAAATGCTTAAAAAAAAAATACAATATATATAATAAATATATAAATATATATATATATATATATATATATATATATATATATATATATATATATATATATATATATATATATATATATATATATATATATATATATATATATATATATATATACGGGGAGAGAGAGAGTGAAATTCATGTTATAACAAAAAAAACAAATTATTATTAAAACGTATTATTTTTTTATTCCCCAGCCATTCTTTTTGTATTTATTTAATTACTCAGACTTTTACCTGCTGGTACGCCGTCTGGTGTGCCCTGTGAAATGAAAGGTGCCATTCTTTATTTATTTATTTATTTATTCATTTATTCATTCATAACTGACAGCTTCGCGCTCCGCTCGTGCCCGGGCGGAAGAGGTGCTCCAATTCGGCTTAACTGTGACACACGCCCACCCTCCTCCCCCGGAGCTTCCATTCGGTTAAACTTAGGGGCCGCTTGGCACCGCCCGTGCCCGGGGAAGGTGCTCCTCTTCGGCTTACTGTGTCGCGAGCATGCCCTCCTCCTCCGGAGCTTCCATTCGGTTAAACTTAGGGGCCGCTTGGAACCGCCCGTGCCCGGGGAAGGTGCTCCTCTTCGGCTTACTGTGACGCGAGCATGCCCTCCTCCTCCGGAGCTTCCATTCGGTTAAACTTAGGGGCCGCTTGGCACCGCCCGTGCCCGGGGAAGGTGCTCCTCTACGGCGTAACTGCCACGCACGCCGGCCGGAGCTCTGGTACGGTCCGAACCGCGCGAAACGTCGCCACCGATCGTGTCCGGGGGAACGTGCTCTTCTTCGTCCACTCTTCTCTTCGCCCACGCTCTTCTTCGGCGCACGCCGGCCGTCTAACCGCTCCAGCGCCCCGTCGTGCCGCTCGGCGAAACTACAATGCCCCCGAATATTTTTTATACCCGCGAAGCACTGAACCCGCGAAAGGTGAACCGCGAAGTAGCGAGGGTTCACTGTATGTATAAGACCAAGACCTACAAAAAAGTCTCTTGGAGCAATGAGCTAGGTTTTACAGGAAGTCGGCCATTTTGAATTTATTAAAAGGGGGCGGGTCACCACAATGGACTTTGTGTAGAAATTATTATTGGGGCCCGAGCCGCGACCGCGGCGAGGTCCCTATTGTTTATGTAGAAATTATTATTAGGGCCCGAGCAGCGACCGCTACGAGGTCCCCATTGTTTTTGTGGAAATTTTTATTATTATTATTATTATTAGGGCCCGAGCAGTGACCGCTGCGAGGTCCCTATTGTTTTTCTAGAAATTGTTATTAGGGCCCGAGCTACGACGGCTGCGAGGTCCCTATTGTTTTTGTAGAAAATATTATTACTTTTATTATTATTATTATTATTATTATTAGGGCCTGAGCAGCGACCGCTGCGAAGTCCCTGTTGTTTTTGTAGAAATTATTATTATTATTATTTTTCCGATTGTACGATTGCATTTTTGACCCCCGAAACATGCACAAAAACTCACCAAACTTGGCAGTCTCATCGGGCATGGCGAGAAATTTGATATTTTAACGTCTAATATGAACAGGAAGTGAGTTATGAATTTTTGAAAGTCCGACTTTTGCCCTTTTTTGCATGTTTACAGGGGTCATTCTTTTGCACCCTGATCCTAAAGGCTTCATCTGATTGCCTTAAAATTCTGTCTGTAGCATCTTAAGACCTGGGACAAACACTGGGGCTAAAATCTTTTGTTTCCGAAATACTATATGACGGGGGCGGGGCTTCAAAGTTTTCACTTAAGATTTCCTTCGCCGCAATGGACAAAATGCTTAATAACTCTCCTGCACATGCTGCTAAAAATCCAAAACTTCACATATACATAAAGAGTCGGTACCTGAAGACATCTATATGTTTATATTCTGTTATACACCTTGCGCCAATCAATATCATTTTTTACATTTTGACGTACTGCACGGTGCCCTTTTAACGAATCCGATTGAAAATTGGCTAGAAAAGACTCAAGACATTGATCTTACTCTATCCCTATTTTTGTGACTTTCCTTCGAAGGGCGTGGCTATTGCGGTGCCGCAGAGTCTGATTATTCTCCGTGGCAACAAAAGTTCCTGCAAAATGATTCAGATGATCCATCTTCTCGAAATTTTTCACATTTGAGGATATTCAGGCCCTGAAGACGGCTGCCAACTTATTTTTGATCGCAGTGGTAGCGCCACCAACTGGTTAAAACAAATACAAATTATTTTCGTTGATGTTTTTCTCCGGGCAGGTTAACAAAATCAACCTTATATTTGCTCGGATGAGTGTTTAGGCCTTGAGGATGTCACAATACGAAAGTCTTTCGCCTTCTTCAGAGTGTCACATGATGGTGTCTTGTGACCCGTCTTTATCAGCTGATGTTCCATGAGGGCGTGACTTACCTGTCACAAGAATGAAGGCAAGTCACGCCCCCCGCTGTCCGTTCACTCCGCCAAGATGCTGCTCCAGGTGGTAGAGAGGATGAAGGCTCCCTTGTCTCTGTTCATGGTTTTTATGCCTCGCTTGCAGATCTCAATGGCCTCTCTGATCCAGCGCTGTTGTTTGTTCTCTTCGGTGCGGATGACCCTGCCCTTCTCCCGGTCCATGATGTGGTTTTCCCTTTTGCAGTGGTCAGTGATTGCTGATTTGTAATGTTCATGTTGTGCTTGTTCTTTTACTGCTATGATTTTTCATTTTTTTGACAGGTAATTCACACCCTCATGGAACATCAGCTGATAAAGACGGGTCTCAAGACACCATCATGCGACACTCTAAAGAAGGCGAAAGACTCGCCGAAACATGTCAGGTAAAAAATTTACCTAAAACATAATTGTCTGCTTTTAATGAATCTGTCAAATATCAATAATAAGAAGACAAAATGAACCTAATACAAATAAATGAATGCTTAATAACTCCCCTGCACATGCTCCTAAAAATCCAAACCTTCACCTGTAAATAAAATGTCCCGACCTGAAGACATCTTAATGTTATTATTTTGTTATACACACAGCGCCGCCAAGTGGAATAAAAAATTTGTTTTTATTTTAATTTTCACGTACTGCACGGTGCCCTTTTGACGAATCCGACTGAAAATTAGTCAGAAAAGACTCAAGACAATGATCTTACTCTGTGCCGAATTTTGTGACGTTTTGGCAAAAGGCGTGGCTATTACGGTGCTGAAAAATCCGATTGTACTTTGTGGCAACAAAAGCTCCGGCAACATGACTCAGATGATCCTATCTTCTCGAAGTTGTACACATTTGAGGATACTTCAGCCCTGAAGACATCTACCAACTTATTTTTCATCGTAGTAGTAGCGCCACCAACTGGTAAAAGCTAATACAAGTTATTTTCTTGGATGTTTTTCTCCGTGCAACTCAACAAGGTCGCCCTCATATATGCTCGGATGACTGTTTCGGCCATGAGGATGTCACAATACGAAATTCATCCTTTTTCGTGAAAAGTTGTGGGAGTGGCATTGCACTGTTCGGCAATAAAACAACGCTGATTATGAGGTTCTAAATATGAACGACAACTCGTGAAACTTTACACACACATCAGGCAGAGCAAATTTATCAATATTTTATACGTTAGTTGTGCAGCTTTTTTTAAATGGCTCGCCATGGCCCTCGAGAAAAGTTAAAAAAAGAATAGAATAGAAATAGAAATCCCTTTATTGTCATTGTACTCAAGTGTGCAACGAGATTAGAGGGCTCCCCTCTCCAGTGCAATACAACAATAATACAGACAATATATAAATTAGATAAATAAATAAGACAGTGCAATGGAATTCAGTACTGAATAGGGCATATAGAAACACATCACAATGCTGTTTTGCAAGGTTAGGGTGGTCTCGTGTGTGTGTGAGAGTTCAGTATGGAGATGGCTCTCGGAAAGAAACTGTTTCTCAGTCTATTGGTCCTTGATTTGATGCATCTGTAGCGCCTGCCAGAGGGCAACAGGTCGAACAGGTGTGAGTTTGGGTGGGTATTGTCTTTGACGATGTTGAGAGCCCTTCTGAGGCACCGGGCGGTGTAGATGTCCGACAGCGAGGGGAGAGGGCAGCCAATAATCCTTTGCGCTGTTTTGACTGTCCTCTGGAGCCTCACTCTGTCCGCCTCAGTGCAGCCGCTGTACCAGGTGGAGACACAGTACGTCAGCAGGCTCTCGATGGACGAGTGGTAGAAGGCCAGCAGCAGCTTCCTGTCCAGGTTGAATTTCCTGAGGACTCTCAGGAAGTGCAGACGTTGGCGGACCTTCTTTACCACTGCTGTGGTGTTGTGACTCCAAGAAAGGTCATCAGAGATCTGTACTCCCAGGAACTTGAACGTGTGGACCCTCTCCACACACACGCCTTCGATGCAGAGGGGGGGCGGCAGCGTCTTGTTCCTCCTGAAGTCGACGACAATCTCCTTTGTTTTAGCAGAGTTAAGGTGCAGTCTGTTGTCCTTGCACCAAGTTGTCAGTCTCCCTACCTCCTCTCTGTAGGCTGTCTCGTCACCTTCCGAGATCAGACCGACCACTGTCGTGTCGTCAGCAAACTTGACGATGGTGTTGTTGCCGTGGGCCGGGCTGCAGTCGTAGGTGTAGAGGGCGTACAGGAGAGGGCTCAGCACGCATCCTTGGGGGGAACCGGTGCTCAGCATGAGGGTGGAGGACGTGTAGGGGCCGAGCAACACAGTCTGGGGTCTGTTGGTCAGAAAGTCCTTAATCCAGATGCGTGTGAGGGCAGGGAGGCCGAGAGTGTCCAGTTTGGCGACGAGGATGTCTGGGATGATCGTGTTGAATGCCGAGCTGTAGTCCACAAAGAGCATCCTTGCATAGCTCCGCTGTTGTTCCAGGTGGCCCAGCACAACATGCAGAGCAGCCCTGGTTGAGTGTTTCACCTCGCTTTTTGTAAATTTTATGGAGTACAGTGAACCCTCGGTTATCGCGGTTAATGGGGACCGAGACCACCCGCGAAAACTGAAAATCCGCGAAGTAGCGGCGCACCTTCAAAAATGCTTAAAAAAAAAATACAATATATATAATAAATATATAAATATATATATATATATATATATATATATATATATATACGGGGAGAGAGAGAGTGAAATTCATGTTATAACAAAAAAAACAAATTATTATTAAAACGTATTATGTTTTTATTCCCCAGCCATTCTTTTTGTATTTATTTAATTACTCAGACTTTTACCTGCTGGTACGCCGTCTGGTGTGCCCTGTGAAATGAAAGGTGCCATTCTTTATTTATTTATTTATTTATTCATTTATTCATTCATAACTGACAGCTTCGCGCTCCGCTCGTGCCCGGGCGGAAGAGGTGCTCCAATTCGGCTTAACTGTGACACACGCCCACCCTCCTCCCCCGGAGCTTCCATTCGGTTAAACTTAGGGGCCGCTTGGCACCGCCCGTGCCCGGGGAAGGTGCTCCTCTTCGGCTTACTGTGTCGCGAGCATGCCCTCCTCCTCCGGAGCTTCCATTCGGTTAAACTTAGGGGCCGCTTGGAACCGCCCGTGCCCGGGGAAGGTGCTCCTCTTCGGCTTACTGTGACGCGAGCATGCCCTCCTCCTCCGGAGCTTCCATTCGGTTAAACTTAGGGGCCGCTTGGCACCGCCCGCGCCCGGGGAAGGTGCTCCTCTACGGCTTAACTGCCACGCACGCCGGCCGGAGCTCTGGTACGGTCCGAACCGCGCGAAACGTCGCCACCGATCGTGTCCGGGGGAACGTGCTCTTCTTCGTCCACTCTTCTCTTCGCCCACGCTCTTCTTCGGCGCACGCCGGCCGTCTAACCGCTCCAGCGCCCCGTCGTGCCGCTCGGCGAAACTACAATGCCCCCGAATATTTTTTATACCCGCGAAGCACTGAACCCGCGAAAGGTGAACCGCGAAGTAGCGAGGGTTCACTGTATGTATAAGACCAAGACCTACAAAAAAGTCTCTTGGAGCAATGAGCTAGGTTTTACAGGAAGTCGGCCATTTTGAATTTATTAAAAGGGGGCGGGTCACCACAATGGACTTTGTGTAGAAATTATTATTGGGGCCCGAGCAGCGACCGCGGCGAGGTCCCTATTGTTTATGTAGAAATTATTATTAGGGCCCGAGCAGCGACCGCTACGAGGTCCCCATTGTTTTTGTGGAAATTTTTATTATTATTATTATTATTAGGGCCCGAGCAGTGACCGCTGCGAGGTCCCTATTGTTTTTCTAGAAATTGTTATTAGGGCCCGAGCTACGACGGCTGCGAGGTCCCTATTGTTTTTGTAGAAAATATTATTACTTTTATTATTATTATTATTATTATTATTAGGGCCTGAGCAGCGACCGCTGCGAAGTCCCTGTTGTTTTTGTAGAAATTATTATTATTATTATTTTTCCGATTGTACGATTGCATTTTTGACCCCCGAAACATGCACAAAAACTCACCAAACTTGGCAGTCTCATCGGGCATGGCGAGAAATTTGATATTTTAACGTCTAATATGAACAGGAAGTGAGTTATGAATTTTTGAAAGTCCGACTTTTGCCCTTTTTTGCATGTTTACAGGGGTCATTCTTTTGCACCCTGATCCTAAAGGCTTCATCTGATTGCCTTAAAATTCTGTCTGTAGCATCTTAAGACCTGGGACAAACACTGGGGCTAAAATCTTTTGTTTCCGAAATACTATATGACGGGGGCGGGGCTTCAAAGTTTTCACTTAAGATTTCCTTCGCCGCAATGGACAAAATGCTTAATAACTCTCCTGCACATGCTGCTAAAAATCCAAAACTTCACATATACATAAAGAGTCGGTACCTGAAGACATCTATATGTTTATATTCTGTTATACACCTTGCGCCAATCAATATCATTTTTTACATTTTGACGTACTGCACGGTGCCCTTTTAACGAATCCGATTGAAAATTGGCTAGAAAAGACTCAAGACATTGATCTTACTCTATCCCTATTTTTGTGACTTTCCTTCGAAGGGCGTGGCTATTGCGGTGCCGCACAGTCTGATTATTCTCCGTGGCAACAAAAGTTCCTGCAAAATGATTCAGATGATCCATCTTCTCGAAATTTTTCACATTTGAGGATATTCAGGCCCTGAAGACGGCTGCCAACTTATTTTTGATCGCAGTGGTAGCGCCACCAACTGGTTAAAACAAATACAAATTATTTTCGTTGATGTTTTTCTCCGGGCAGGTTAACAAAATCTACCTTATATTTGCTCGGATGAGTGTTTAGGCCTTGAGGATGTCACAATACGAAAGTCTTTCGCCTTCTTCAGAGTGTCACATGATGGTGTCTTGTGACCCGTCTTTATCAGCTGATGTTCCATGAGGGCGTGACTTACCTGTCACAAGAATGAAGGCAAGTCACGCCCCCCGCTGTCCGTTCACTCCGCCAAGATGCTGCTCCAGGTGGTAGAGAGGATGAAGGCTCCCTTGTCTCTGTTCATGGTTTTTATGCCTCGCTTGCAGATCTCAATGGCCTCTCCGATCCAGCGCTGTTGTTTGTTCTCTTCGGTGCGGATGACCCTGCCCTTCTCCCGGTCCATGATGTGGTTTTCCCTTTTGCAGTGGTCAGTGATTGCTGATTTGTAATGTTCATGTTGTGCTTGTTCTTTTACTGCTATGATTTTTCATTTTTTTGACAGGTAATTCACACCCTCATGGAACATCAGCTGATAAAGACGGGTCTCAAGACACCATCATGCGACACTCTGAAGAAGGCGAAAGACTCGCCGAAACATGTCAGGTAAAAAATTTACCTAAAACATAATTGTCTGCTTTTAATGAATCTGTCAAATATCAATAATAAGAAGACAAAATGAACCTAATACAAATAAATGAATGCTTAATAACTCCCCTGCACATGCTCCTAAAAATCCAAACCTTCACCTGTAAATAAAATGTCCCGACCTGAAGACATCTTAATGTTATTATTTTGTTATACACACAGCGCCGCCAAGTGGAATAAAAAAATTGTTTTTATTTTAATTTTCACGTACTGCACGGTGCCCTTTTGACGAATCCGACTGAAAATTAGTCAGAAAAGACTCAAGACAATGATCTTACTCTCTGCCGAGTTTTGTGACGTTTTGGCAAAAGGCGTGGCTATTACGGTGCTGAAAAGTCCGATTGTACTTTGTGGCAACAAAAGCTCCGGCAACATGACTGAGATGATCCTATCTTCTCGAAGTTGTACACATTTGAGGATACTTCAACCCTGAAGACATCTACCAACTTATTTTTCATCGTAGTAGTAGCGCCACCAACTGGTAAAAGCTAATACAAGTTATTTTCTTGGATGTTTTTCTCCGTGCAACTCAACAAGGTCGCCCTCATATATGCTCGGAGGACTGTTTCGTCCATGAGGATGTCACAATACGAAATTCATCCTTTTTCGTGAAAAGTTGTGGGAGTGGCATTGCACTGTCCGGCAATAAAACAACGCTGATTATGAGGTTCTAAATATGAACGACAACTCGTGAAACTTGACACACACATCAGGCAGAGCAAATTTATCAATATTTTATACGTTAGTTGTGCAGCTTTTTTTAAATGGCTCGCCATGGCCCTCGAGAAATGTTCAAAAAAGCAGCCCTGGTTGAGTGTTTCACCTCGCTTTTTGTAAATTTTATGGAGTACAGTGAACCCTCGGTTGTCGCGGTTAATGGGGACCGAGACCACCCGCGGAAACTGAAAATCCGCGAAGTAGCGGCGCACCTTCAAAAATGCTTAAAAAAAAATACAATATATATAATGAATATATATATATATAGATATATATATAGATATATATATATATATATACAGAGAGAGAGAGAGAGTGAAATTCATGTTATACCAAAAAAAACAAATTATTATTAAAACGTATTATTTTTTTATTCCCCAGCCATTCTTTTTGTATTTATTTAATTACTCCGACTATTACCTGCTGGTACGCCGTCCGGTGTGCCCTGTGAAATGAAAGGTGGCATTCTTTATTTATTTATTTATTTATTCATTTATTCATTCATAACTGACAGCTTCGCGCTCCGTTCGTGCCCGGGCGGAAAAGGTGTTCCAATTCGGCTTAACTGTGACACACGCCCGCCCTCCTCCCCCGGAGCTTCCATTCGGTTAAACTTAGGGGCCGCTTGGCACCGCCCGTGCCCGGGGAAGGTGCTCCTCTTCGGCTTACTGTGACGCGAGCATGCCCGCCTCCTCCGGAGCTTCCATTCGGTTAAACTTAGGGGCCGCTTGGAAACGCCCGTGCCCGGCGAAGGTGCTCCTCTTCGGCTTACTGTGACGCGAGCATGCCCTCCTCCTCCGGAGCTTCCATTTGGTTAAACTTAGGGGCCGCTTGGAACCGCCCGTGCCCGGGGAAGGTGCTCCTCTTCGGCTTACTGTGACGCGAGCATGCCCTCCTCCTCCGGAGCTTCCATTCGGTTAAACTTAGGGGCCGCTTGGCACCGCCCGTGCCCGGGGAAGGTGCTCCTCTACGGCTTAACTGCCACGCACGCCGGCCGGAGCTCTGGTACGGTCCGAACCGCGCGAAACGTCGCCACCGATCGTGTCCGGGGGAACGTGCTCTTCTTCGTCCACTCTCCTCTTCGCCCACGCTCTTCTTCGGCGCACGCCGGCCGTCTAACCGCTCCAGCGCCCGTCGTGCCGCTCGGCGAAACTACAATGCCCCCAAATATTTTTTATACCCGCGAAGCACTGAACCCGCGAAAGGTGAACCGCGAAGTAGCGAGGGTTCACTGTATGTATAAGACCAAGACCTACAAAAAAAGTCTCTTGGAGAAATGAGCTAGGTTTTACAGGAAGTCGGCCATTTTGAATTTACTTAAAAGGGGCGGGTCACCACAATGGACTTTGTGTAGAAATTATTATTGGGGCCCGAGCAGCGACCGCGGCGAGGTCCCTATTGTTTATGTAGAAATTATTATTAGGGCCCGAGCAGCGACCGCTACGAGGTCCCCATTGTTTTTGTGGAAATTATTATTATTATTATTATTATTAGGGCCCGAGCAGTGACCGCTGCGAGGTCCCTATTGTTTTTCTAGAAATTGTTATTAGGGCCCGAGCTGCGACGGCTGCGAGGTCCCTATTGTTTTTGTAGAAAATATTAATACTTTTATTATTATTATTATTATTAGGGCCTGAACAGCGACCGCTGCGAAGTCCCTGTTGTTTTTGTAGAAATTATTATTATTATTATTTTTCCGATTGTTCGATTGCATTTTTGACCCCCGAAACATGCACAAAAATTCACCAAACTTGGCAGTCTCATCGGGCATGGCGAAAAATTTGATATTTTAACGTCTAATATGAACAGGAAGTGAGTTATGAATTTTTGAAAGTCCGACTTTTGCCCTTTTTTGCATGTTTACAGGGGTCATTCTTTTGCACCCTGATCCTAAAGGCTTCATCTGATTGCCTTAAAATTCTGTCTGTAGCATCTTAAGACCTGGGACAAACACTGGGGCTAAAATTTTTTGTTTCCGCAATACTATATGACGGGGGCGGGGCTTCGAAGTTTTCACTTAAGATTTCCTTCGCCGCAATGGACAAAATGCTTAATAACTCTCTTGCACATGCTGCTAAAAATCCAAAACTTCACATGTACATCAAGAGTCGGTACCTGAAGACATCTATATGTTTATATTCTGTTATACACCTTGCGCCAATCAATATCATTTTTTACATTTTGACGTCCTGCACGGTGCCCTTTTAACGAATCCGATTGAAAATTGGCTAGAAAAGACTCAAGACATTGATCTTACTCTATCCCTATTTTTGTGACTTTCCTTCGAAGGGCGTGGCTATTACGGTGCCGCAGAGTCTGATTATTCTCCGTGGCAACAAAAGTTCCTGCAAAATGATTCAGATGATCCATCTTCTCGAAATTTTTCACATTTGAGGATATTCAGGCCCTGAAGACGGCTGCCAACTTATTTTTGATCGGATGAGTGTTTAGGCCTTGAGGATGTCACAATACGAAAGTCTTTCGCCTTCTTCAGAGTGTCACATGATGGTGTCTTGTGGCCCGTCTTTATCAGCTGATGTTCCATGAGGGCGTGACTTACCTGTCACAAGAATGAAGGCAAGTCACGCCCCCCGCTGTCCGTTCACTCCGCCAAGATGCTGCTCCAGGTGGTAGAGAGGATGAAGGCTCCCTTGTCTCTGTTCATGGTTTTTATGCCTCGCTTGCAGATCTCAATGGCCTCTCTGATCCAGCGCTGTTGTTTGTTCTCTTCGGTGCGGATGACCCTGCCCTTCTCCCGGTCCATGATGTGGTTTTCCCTTTTGCAGTGGTCAGTGATTGCTGATTTGTAATGTTCATGTTGTGCTTGTTCTTTTACTGCTCTGATTTTTCATTTTTTTGACAGGTAAGTCACACCCTCATGGAACATCAGCTGATAAAGACGGGTCTCAAGACACCATCATGCGACACTCTGAAGAAGGCGAAAGACTCGCCGAAACATGTCAGGTAAAAAATTAACCTAAAACATAATTGTCTGCTTTTAATGAATCAGTCAAATATCAATAATAAGAAGACAAAATGAACCTAATACAAATAAATGAATGCTTAATAACGCCCCTGCACATGCTCCTAAAAATCCAAACCTTCACCTGTAAATAAAACGTCCCGACCTGAAGACATCTTAATGTTATTATTTTGTTATACACACAGCGCCGCCAAGTGGAATCAAAAATTTGTTTTTATTTTAATTTTCACGTACTGCACGGTGCCCTTTTGACGAATCCGACTGAAAATTAGTCAGAAAAGACTCAAGACAATGATCTTACTCTGTGCCGAATTTTGTGACGTTTTGGCAAAAGGCGTGGCTATTACGGTGCTGAAAAATCCGATTGTACTTTGTGGCAACAAAAGCTCCGGCAACATGACTCAGATGATCCTATCTTCTCGAAGTTGTACACATTTGAGGATACTTCAGCCCTGAAGACATCTACCAACTTATTTTTCATCGTAGTAGTAGCGCCACCAACTGGTAAAAGCTAATACAAGTTATTTTCTTGGATGTTTTTCTCCGTGCAACTCAACAAGGTCGCCCTCATATATGCTCGGATGACTGTTTCGGCCATGAGGATGTCACAATACGAAATTCATCCTTTTTCGTGAAAAGTTGTGGGAGTGGCATTGCACTGTTCGGCAATAAAACAACGCTGATTATGAGGTTCTAAATATGAACGACAACTCGTGAAACTTTACACACACATCAGGCAGAGCAAATTTATCAATATTTTATACGTTAGTTGTGCAGCTTTTTTGAAATGGCTCGCCATGGCCCTCGAGAAAAGTTAAAAAAAGAATAGAATAGAAATAGAAATCCCTTTATTGTCATTGTACTCAAGTGTGCAACGAGATTAGAGGGCTCCCCTCTCCAGTGCAATACAACAATAATACAGACAATATATAAATTAGATAAATAAATACGACAGTGCAATGGAATTCAGTACTGAATAGGGCATATAGAAACACATCACAATGCTGTTTTGCAAGGTTAGGGTGGTCTCGTGTGTGTGTGAGAGTTCAGTATGGAGATGGCTCTCGGAAAGAAACTGTTTCTCAGTCTATTGGTCCTTGATTTGATGCATCTGTAGCGCCTGCCAGAGGGCAACAGGTCGAACAGGTGTGAGTTTGGGTGGGTATTGTCTTTGACGATGTTGAGAGCCCTTCTGAGGCACCGGGCGGTGTAGATGTCCGACAGCGAGGGGAGAGGGCAGCCAATAATCCTTTGCGCTGTTTTGACTGTCCTCTGGAGCCTCACTCTGTCCGCCTCAGTGCAGCCGCTGTACCAGGTGGAGACACAGTACGTCAGCAGGCTCTCGATGGACGAGTGGTAGAAGGCCAGCAGCAGCTTCCTGTCCAGGTTGAATTTCCTGAGGACTCTCAGGAAGTGCAGACGTTGGCGGACCTTCTTTACCACTGCTGTGGTGTTGTGACTCCAAGAAAGGTCATCGGAGATCTGTACTCCCAGGAACTTGAACGTGTGGACCCTCTCCACACACACGCCTTCGATGCAGAGGGGGGGCGGCAGCGTCTTGTTCCTCCTGAAGTCGACGACAATCTCCTTTGTTTTAGCAGAGTTAAGGTGCAGTCTGTTGTCCTTGCACCAAGTTGTCAGTCTCCCTACCTCCTCTCTATAGGCTGTCTCGTCACCTTCCGAGATCAGACCGACCACTGTCGTGTCGTCAGCAAACTTGACGATGGTGTTGTTGCCGTGGGCCGGGCTGCAGTCGTAGGTGTAGAGGGCGTACAGGAGAGGGCTCAGCACGCATCCTTGGGGGGAACCGGTGCTCAGCATGAGGGTGGAGGACGTGTAGGGGCCGAGCAACACAGTCTGGGGTCTGTTGGTCAGAAAGTCCTTAATCCAGATGCGTGTGAGGGCAGGGAGGCCGAGAGTGTCCAGTTTGGCGACGAGGATGTCTGGGATGATCGTGTTGAATGCCGAGCTGTAGTCCACAAAGAGCATCCTTGCATAGCTCCGCTGTTGTTCCAGGTGGCCCAGCACAACATGCAGAGCAGCCCTGGTTGAGTGTTTCACCTCGCTTTTTGTAAATTTTATGGAGTACAGTGAACCCTCGGTTATCGCGGTTAATGGGGACCGAGACCACCCGCGAAAACTGAAAATCCGCGAAGTAGCGGCGCACCTTCAAAAATGCTTAAAAAAAAAATACAATATATATAATAAATATATAAATATATATATATATATATATATATATATATATATATATATATATATATATATATATATATATATATATATATATATATATATATATATATATATACGGGGAGAGAGAGAGTGAAATTCATGTTATAACAAAAAAAACAAATTATTATTAAAACGTATTATTTTTTTATTCCCCAGCCATTCTTTTTGTATTTATTTAATTACTCAGACTTTTACCTGCTGGTACGCCGCCTGGTGTGCCCTGTGAAATGAAAGGTGCCATTCTTTATTTATTTATTTATTTATTCATTTATTCATTCATAACTGACAGCTTCGCGCTCCGCTCGTGCCCGGGCGGAAGAGGTGCTCCAATTCGGCTTAACTGTGACACACGCCCACCCTCCTCCCCCGGAGCTTCCATTCGGTTAAACTTAGGGGCCGCTTGGCACCGCCCGTGCCCGGGGAAGGTGCTCCTCTTCGGCTTACTGTGTCGCGAGCATGCCCTCCTCCTCCGGAGCTTCCATTCGGTTAAACTTAGGGGCCGCTTGGAACCGCCCGTGCCCGGGGAAGGTGCTCCTCTTCGGCTTACTGTGACGCGAGCATGCCCTCCTCCTCCGGAGCTTCCATTCGGTTAAACTTAGGGGCCGCTTGGCACCGCCCGTGCCCGGGGAAGGTGCTCCTCTACGGCTTAACTGCCACGCACGCCGGCCGGAGCTCTGGTACGGTCCGAACCGCGCGAAACGTCGCCACCGATCGTGTCCGGGGGAACGTGCTCTTCTTCGTCCACTCTTCTCTTCGCCCACGCTCTTCTTCGGCGCACGCCGGCCGTCTAACCGCTCCAGCGCCCCGTCGTGCCGCTCGGCGAAACTACAATGCCCCCGAATATTTTTTATACCCGCGAAGCACTGAACCCGCGAAAGGTGAACCGCGAAGTAGCGAGGGTTCACTGTATGTATAAGACCAAGACCTACAAAAAAGTCTCTTGGAGCAATGAGCTAGGTTTTACAGGAAGTCGGCCATTTTGAATTTATTAAAAGGGGGCGGGTCACCACAATGGACTTTGTGTAGAAATTATTATTGGGGCCCGAGCCGCGACCGCGGCGAGGTCCCTATTGTTTATGTAGAAATTATTATTAGGGCCCGAGCAGCGACCGCTACGAGGTCCCCATTGTTTTTGTGGAAATTTTTATTATTATTATTATTATTAGGGCCCGAGCAGTGACCGCTGCGAGGTCCCTATTGTTTTTCTAGAAATTGTTATTAGGGCCCGAGCTACGACGGCTGCGAGGTCCCTATTGTTTTTGTAGAAAATATTATTACTTTTATTATTATTATTATTATTATTATTAGGGCCTGAGCAGCGACCGCTGCGAAGTCCCTGTTGTTTTTGTAGAAATTATTATTATTATTATTTTTCCGATTGTACGATTGCATTTTTGACCCCCGAAACATGCACAAAAACTCACCAAACTTGGCAGTCTCATCGGGCATGGCGAGAAATTTGATATTTTAACGTCTAATATGAACAGGAAGTGAGTTATGAATTTTTGAAAGTCCGACTTTTGCCCTTTTTTGCATGTTTACAGGGGTCATTCTTTTGCACCCTGATCCTAAAGGCTTCATCTGATTGCCTTAAAATTCTGTCTGTAGCATCTTAAGACCTGGGACAAACACTGGGGCTAAAATCTTTTGTTTCCGAAATACTATATGACGGGAGCGGGGCTTCAAAGTTTTCACTTAAGATTTCCTTCGCCGCAATGGACAAAATGCTTAATAACTCTCCTGCACATGCTGCTAAAAATCCAAAACTTCACATATACATAAAGAGTCGGTACCTGAAGACATCTATATGTTTATATTCTGTTATACACCTTGCGCCAATCAATATAATTTTTTACATTTTGACGTACTGCACGGTGCCCTTTTAACGAATCCGATTGAAAATTGGCTAGAAAAGACTCAAGACATTGATCTTACTCTATCCCTATTTTTGTGACTTTCCTTCGAAGGGCGTGGCTATTGCGGTGCCGCAGAGTCTGATTATTCTCCGTGGCAACAAAAGTTCCTGCAAAATGATTCAGATGATCCATCTTCTCGAAATTTTTCACATTTGAGGATATTCAGGCCCTGAAGACGGCTGCCAACTTATTTTTGATCGCAGTGGTAGCGCCACCAACTGGTTAAAACAAATACAAATTATTTTCGTTGATGTTTTTCTCCGGGCAGGTTAACAAAATCTACCTTATATTTGCTCGGATGAGTGTTTAGGCCTTGAGGATGTCACAATACGAAAGTCTTTCGCCTTCTTCAGAGTGTCACATGATGGTGTCTTGTGACCCGTCTTTATCAGCTGATGTTCCATGAGGGCGTGACTTACCTGTCACAAGAATGAAGGCAAGTCACGCCCCCCGCTGTCCGTTCACTCCGCCAAGATGCTGCTCCAGGTGGTAGAGAGGATGAAGGCTCCCTTGTCTCTGTTCATGGTTTTTATGCCTCGCTTGCAGATCTCAATGGCCTCTCTGATCCAGCGCTGTTGTTTGTTCTCTTCGGTGCGGATGACCCTGCCCTTCTCCCGGTCCATGATGTGGTTTTCCCTTTTGCAGTGGTCAGTGATTGCTGATTTGTAATGTTCATGTTGTGCTTGTTCTTTTACTGCTATGATTTTTCATTTTTTTGACAGGTAATTCACACCCTCATGGAACATCAGCTGATAAAGACGGGTCTCAAGACACCATCATGCGACACTCTGAAGAAGGCGAAAGACTCGCCGAAACATGTCAGGTAAAAAATTTACCTAAAACATAATTGTCTGCTTTTAATGAATCTGTCAAATATCAATAATAAGAAGACAAAATGAACCTAATACAAATAAATGAATGCTTAATAACTCCCCTGCACATGCTCCTAAAAATCCAAACCTTCACCTGTAAATAAAATGTCCCGACCTGAAGACATCTTAATGTTATTATTTTGTTATACACACAGCGCCGCCAAGTGGAATAAAAAAATTGTTTTTATTTTAATTTTCACGTACTGCACGGTGCCCTTTTGACGAATCCGACTGAAAATTAGTCAGAAAAGACTCAAGACAATGATCTTACTCTCTGCCGAGTTTTGTGACGTTTTGGCAAAAGGCGTGGCTATTACGGTGCTGAAAAGTCCGATTGTACTTTGTGGCAACAAAAGCTCCGGCAACATGACTGAGATGATCCTATCTTCTCGAAGTTGTACACATTTGAGGATACTTCAACCCTGAAGACATCTACCAACTTATTTTTCATCGTAGTAGTAGCGCCACCAACTGGTAAAAGCTAATACAAGTTATTTTCTTGGATGTTTTTCTCCGTGCAACTCAACAAGGTCGCCCTCATATATGCTCGGAGGACTGTTTCGTCCATGAGGATGTCACAATACGAAATTCATCCTTTTTCGTGAAAAGTTGTGGGAGTGGCATTGCACTGTCCGGCAATAAAACAACGCTGATTATGAGGTTCTAAATATGAACGACAACTCGTGAAACTTGACACACACATCAGGCAGAGCAAATTTATCAATATTTTATACGTTAGTTGTGCAGCTTTTTTTAAATGGCTCGCCATGGCCCTCGAGAAATGTTCAAAAAAGCAGCCCTGGTTGAGTGTTTCACCTCGCTTTTTGTAAATTTTATGGAGTACAGTGAACCCTCGGTTGTCGCGGTTAATGGGGACCGAGACCACCCGCGGAAACTGAAAATCCGCGAAGTAGCGGCGCACCTTCAAAAATGCTTAAAAAAAAATACAATATATATAATGAATATATATATATATAGATATATATATAGATATATATATATATATATACAGAGAGAGAGAGAGAGTGAAATTCATGTTATACCAAAAAAAACAAATTATTATTAAAACGTATTATTTTTTTATTCCCCAGCCATTCTTTTTGTATTTATTTAATTACTCCGACTATTACCTGCTGGTACGCCGTCCGGTGTGCCCTGTGAAATGAAAGGTGGCATTCTTTATTTATTTATTTATTTATTCATTTATTCATTCATAACTGACAGCTTCGCGCTCCGTTCGTGCCCGGGCGGAAGAGGTGTTCCAATTCGGCTTAACTGTGACACACGCCCGCCCTCCTCCCCCGGAGCTTCCATTCGGTTAAACTTAGGGGCCGCTTGGCACCGCCCGTGCCCGGGGAAGGTGCTCCTCTTCGGCTTACTGTGACGCGAGCATGCCCGCCTCCTCCGGAGCTTCCATTCGGTTAAACTTAGGGGCCGCTTGGAACCGCCCGTGCCCGGCGAAGGTGCTCCTCTTCGGCTTACTGTGACGCGAGCATGCCCTCCTCCTCCGGAGCTTCCATTTGGTTAAACTTAGGGGCCGCTTGGAACCGCCCGTGCCCGGGGAAGGTGCTCCTCTTCGGCTTACTGTGACGCGAGCATGCCCTCCTCCTCCGGAGCTTCCATTCGGTTAAACTTAGGGGCCGCTTGGCACCGCCCGTGCCCGGGGAAGGTGCTCCTCTACGGCTTAACTGCCACGCACGCCGGCCGGAGCTCTGGTACGGTCCGAACCGCGCGAAACGTCGCCACCGATCGTGTCCGGGGGAACGTGCTCTTCTTCGTCCACTCTCCTCTTCGCCCACGCTCTTCTTCGGCGCACGCCGGCCGTCTAACCGCTCCAGCGCCCGTCGTGCCGCTCGGCGAAACTACAATGCCCCCAAATATTTTTTATACCCGCGAAGCACTGAACCCGCGAAAGGTGAACCGCGAAGTAGCGAGGGTTCACTGTATGTATAAGACCAAGACCTACAAAAAAAGTCTCTTGGAGAAATGAGCTAGGTTTTACAGGAAGTCGGCCATTTTGAATTTACTTAAAAGGGGCGGGTCACCACAATGGACTTTGTGTAGAAATTATTATTGGGGCCCGAGCAGCGACCGCGGCGAGGTCCCTATTGTTTATGTAGAAATTATTATTAGGGCCCGAGCAGCGACCGCTACGAGGTCCCCATTGTTTTTGTGGAAATTATTATTATTATTATTATTATTAGGGCCCGAGCAGTGACCGCTGCGAGGTCCCTATTGTTTTTCTAGAAATTGTTATTAGGGCCCGAGCTGCGACGGCTGCGAGGTCCCTATTGTTTTTGTAGAAAATATTAATACTTTTATTATTATTATTATTATTAGGGCCTGAACAGCGACCGCTGCGAAGTCCCTGTTGTTTTTGTAGAAATTATTATTATTATTATTTTTCCGATTGTTCGATTGCATTTTTGACCCCCGAAACATGCACAAAAATTCACCAAACTTGGCAGTCTCATCGGGCATGGCGAAAAATTTGATATTTTAACGTCTAATATGAACAGGAAGTGAGTTATGAATTTTTGAAAGTCCGACTTTTGCCCTTTTTTGCATGTTTACAGGGGTCATTCTTTTGCACCCTGATCCTAAAGGCTTCATCTGATTGCCTTAAAATTCTGTCTGTAGCATCTTAAGACCTGGGACAAACACTGGGGCTAAAATTTTTTGTTTCCGCAATACTATATGACGGGGGCGGGGCTTCGAAGTTTTCACTTAAGATTTCCTTCGCCGCAATGGACAAAATGCTTAATAACTCTCTTGCACATGCTGCTAAAAATCCAAAACTTCACATGTACATCAAAAGTCGGTACCTGAAGACATCTATATGTTTATATTCTGTTATACACCTTGCGCCAATCAATATCATTTTTTACATTTTGACGTCCTGCACGGTGCCCTTTTAACGAATCCGATTGAAAATTGGCTAGAAAAGACTCAAGACATTGATCTTACTCTATCCCTATTTTTGTGACTTTCCTTCGAAGGGCGTGGCTATTACGGTGCCGCAGAGTCTGATTATTCTCCGTGGCAACAAAAGTTCCTGCAAAATGATTCAGATGATCCATCTTCTCGAAATTTTTCACATTTGAGGATATTCAGGCCCTGAAGACGGCTGCCAACTTATTTTTGATCGGATGAGTGTTTAGGCCTTGAGGATGTCACAATACGAAAGTCTTTCGCCTTCTTCAGAGTGTCACATGATGGTGTCTTGTGGCCCGTCTTTATCAGCTGATGTTCCATGAGGGCGTGACTTACCTGTCACAAGAATGAAGGCAAGTCACGCCCCCCGCTGTCCGTTCACTCCGCCAAGATGCTGCTCCAGGTGGTAGAGAGGATGAAGGCTCCCTTGTCTCTGTTCATGGTTTTTATGCCTCGCTTGCAGATCTCAATGGCCTCTCTGATCCAGCGCTGTTGTTTGTTCTCTTCGGTGCGGATGACCCTGCCCTTCTCCCGGTCCATGATGTGGTTTTCCCTTTTGCAGTGGTCAGTGATTGCTGATTTGTAATGTTCATGTTGTGCTTGTTCTTTTACTGCTCTGATTTTTCATTTTTTTGACAGGTAAGTCACACCCTCATGGAACATCAGCTGATAAAGACGGGTCTCAAGACACCATCATGCGACACTCTGAAGAAGGCGAAAGACTCGCCGAAACATGTCAGGTAAAAAATTAACCTAAAACATAATTGTCTGCTTTTAATGAATCAGTCAAATATCAATAATAAGAAGACAAAATGAACCTAATACAAATAAATGAATGCTTAATAACGCCCCTGCACATGCTCCTAAAAATCCAAACCTTCACCTGTAAATAAAACGTCCCGACCTGAAGACATCTTAATGTTATTATTTTGTTATACACACAGCGCCGCCAAGTGGAATCAAAAATTTGTTTTTATTTTAATTTTCACGTACTGCACGGTGCCCTTTTGACGAATCCGACTGAAAATTAGTCAGAAAAGACTCAAGACAATGATCTTACTCTGTGCCGAATTTTGTGACGTTTTGGCAAAAGGCGTGGCTATTACGGTGCTGAAAAATCCGATTGTACTTTGTGGCAACAAAAGCTCCGGCAACATGACTCAGATGATCCTATCTTCTCGAAGTTGTACACATTTGAGGATACTTCAGCCCTGAAGACATCTACCAACTTATTTTTCATCGTAGTAGTAGCGCCACCAACTGGTAAAAGCTAATACAAGTTATTTTCTTGGATGTTTTTCTCCGTGCAACTCAACAAGGTCGCCCTCATATATGCTCGGATGACTGTTTCGGCCATGAGGATGTCACAATACGAAATTCATCCTTTTTCGTGAAAAGTTGTGGGAGTGGCATTGCACTGTTCGGCAATAAAACAACGCTGATTATGAGGTTCTAAATATGAACGACAACTCGTGAAACTTTACACACACATCAGGCAGAGCAAATTTATCAATATTTTATACGTTAGTTGTGCAGCTTTTTTGAAATGGCTCGCCATGGCCCTCGAGAAAAGTTAAAAAAAGAATAGAATAGAAATAGAAATCCCTTTATTGTCATTGTACTCAAGTGTGCAACGAGATTAGAGGGCTCCCCTCTCCAGTGCAATACAACAATAATACAGACAATATATAAATTAGATAAATAAATACGACAGTGCAATGGAATTCAGTACTGAATAGGGCATATAGAAACACATCACAATGCTGTTTTGCAAGGTTAGGGTGGTCTCGTGTGTGTGTGAGAGTTCAGTATGGAGATGGCTCTCGGAAAGAAACTGTTTCTCAGTCTATTGGTCCTTGATTTGATGCATCTGTAGCGCCTGCCAGAGGGCAACAGGTCGAACAGGTGTGAGTTTGGGTGGGTATTGTCTTTGACGATGTTGAGAGCCCTTCTGAGGCACCGGGCGGTGTAGATGTCCGACAGCGAGGGGAGAGGGCAGCCAATAATCCTTTGCGCTGTTTTGACTGTCCTCTGGAGCCTCACTCTGTCCGCCTCAGTGCAGCCGCTGTACCAGGTGGAGACACAGTACGTCAGCAGGCTCTCGATGGACGAGTGGTAGAAGGCCAGCAGCAGCTTCCTGTCCAGGTTGAATTTCCTGAGGACTCTCAGGAAATGCAGACGTTGGCGGACCTTCTTTACCACTGCTGTGGTGTTGTGACTCCAAGAAAGGTCATCGGAGATCTGTACTCCCAGGAACTTGAACGTGTGGACCCTCTCCACACACACGCCTTCGATGCAGAGGGGGGGCGGCAGCGTCTTGTTCCTCCTGAAGTCGACGACAATCTCCTTTGTTTTAGCAGAGTTAAGGTGCAGTCTGTTGTCCTTGCACCAAGTTGTCAGTCTCCCTACCTCCTCTCTATAGGCTGTCTCGTCACCTTCCGAGATCAGACCGACCACTGTCGTGTCGTCAGCAAACTTGACGATGGTGTTGTTGCCGTGGGCCGGGCTGCAGTCGTAGGTGTAGAGGGCGTACAGGAGAGGGCTCAGCACGCATCCTTGGGGGGAACCGGTGCTCAGCATGAGGGTGGAGGACGTGTAGGGGCCGAGCAACACAGTCTGGGGTCTGTTGGTCAGAAAGTCCTTAATCCAGATGCGTGTGAGGGCAGGGAGGCCGAGAGTGTCCAGTTTGGCGACGAGGATGTCTGGGATGATCGTGTTGAATGCCGAGCTGTAGTCCACAAAGAGCATCCTTGCATAGCTCCGCTGTTGTTCCAGGTGGCCCAGCACAACATGCAGAGCAGCCCTGGTTGAGTGTTTCACCTCGCTTTTTGTAAATTTTATGGAGTACAGTGAACCCTCGGTTATCGCGGTTAATGGGGACCGAGACCACCCGCGAAAACTGAAAATCCGCGAAGTAGCGGCGCACCTTCAAAAATGCTTAAAAAAAAAATACAATATATATAATAAATATATAAATATATATATATATATATATATATATATATATATATATATATACGGGGAGAGAGAGAGTGAAATTCATGTTATAACAAAAAAAACAAATTATTATTAAAACGTATTATTTTTTTATTCCCCAGCCATTCTTTTTGTATTTATTTAATTACTCAGACTTTTACCTGCTGGTACGCCGTCTGGTGTGCCCTGTGAAATGAAAGGTGCCATTCTTTATTTATTTATTTATTTATTCATTTATTCATTCATAACTGACAGCTTCGCGCTCCGCTCGTGCCCGGGCGGAAGAGGTGCTCCAATTCGGCTTAACTGTGACACACGCCCACCCTCCTCCCCCGGAGCTTCCATTCGGTTAAACTTAGGGGCCGCTTGGCACCGCCCGTGCCCGGGGAAGGTGCTCCTCTTCGGCTTACTGTGTCGCGAGCATGCCCTCCTCCTCCGGAGCTTCCATTCGGTTAAACTTAGGGGCCGCTTGGAACCGCCCGTGCCCGGGGAAGGTGCTCCTCTTCGGCTTACTGTGACGCGAGCATGCCCTCCTCCTCCGGAGCTTCCATTCGGTTAAACTTAGGGGCCGCTTGGCACCGCCCGTGCCCGGGGAAGGTGCTCCTCTACGGCTTAACTGCCACGCACGCCGGCCGGAGCTCTGGTACGGTCCGAACCGCGCGAAACGTCGCCACCGATCGTGTCCGGGGGAACGTGCTCTTCTTCGTCCACTCTTCTCTTCGCCCACGCTCTTCTTCGGCGCACGCCGGCCGTCTAACCGCTCCAGCGCCCCGTCGTGCCGCTCGGCGAAACTACAATGCCCCCGAATATTTTTTATACCCGCGAAGCACTGAACCCGCGAAAGGTGAACCGCGAAGTAGCGAGGGTTCACTGTATGTATAAGACCAAGACCTACAAAAAAGTCTCTTGGAGCAATGAGCTAGGTTTTACAGGAAGTCGGCCATTTTGAATTTATTAAAAGGGGGCGGGTCACCACAATGGACTTTGTGTAGAAATTATTATTGGGGCCCGAGCCGCGACCGCGGCGAGGTCCCTATTGTTTATGTAGAAATTATTATTAGGGCCCGAGCAGCGACCGCTACGAGGTCCCCATTGTTTTTGTGGAAATTTTTATTATTATTATTATTATTAGGGCCCGAGCAGTGACCGCTGCGAGGTCCCTATTGTTTTTCTAGAAATTGTTATTAGGGCCCGAGCTACGACGGCTGCGAGGTCCCTATTGTTTTTGTAGAAAATATTATTACTTTTATTATTATTATTATTATTATTATTAGGGCCTGAGCAGCGACCGCTGCGAAGTCCCTGTTGTTTTTGTAGAAATTATTATTATTATTATTTTTCCGATTGTACGATTGCATTTTTGACCCCCGAAACATGCACAAAAACTCACCAAACTTGGCAGTCTCATCGGGCATGGCGAGAAATTTGATATTTTAACGTCTAATATGAACAGGAAGTGAGTTATGAATTTTTGAAAGTCCGACTTTTGCCCTTTTTTGCATGTTTACAGGGGTCATTCTTTTGCACCCTGATCCTAAAGGCTTCATCTGATTGCCTTAAAATTCTGTCTGTAGCATCTTAAGACCTGGGACAAACACTGGGGCTAAAATCTTTTGTTTCCGAAATACTATATGACGGGGGCGGGGCTTCAAAGTTTTCACTTAAGATTTCCTTCGCCGCAATGGACAAAATGCTTAATAACTCTCCTGCACATGCTGCTAAAAATCCAAAACTTCACATATACATAAAGAGTCGGTACCTGAAGACATCTATATGTTTATATTCTGTTATACACCTTGCGCCAATCAATATAATTTTTTACATTTTGACGTACTGCACGGTGCCCTTTTAACGAATCCGATTGAAAATTGGCTAGAAAAGACTCAAGACATTGATCTTACTCTATCCCTATTTTTGTGACTTTCCTTCGAAGGGCGTGGCTATTGCGGTGCCGCAGAGTCTGATTATTCTCCGTGGCAACAAAAGTTCCTGCAAAATGATTCAGATGATCCATCTTCTCGAAATTTTTCACATTTGAGGATATTCAGGCCCTGAAGACGGCTGCCAACTTATTTTTGATCGCAGTGGTAGCGCCACCAACTGGTTAAAACAAATACAAATTATTTTCGTTGATGTTTTTCTCCGGGCAGGTTAACAAAATCTACCTTATATTTGCTCGGATGAGTGTTTAGGCCTTGAGGATGTCACAATACGAAAGTCTTTCGCCTTCTTCAGAGTGTCACATGATGGTGTCTTGTGACCCGTCTTTATCAGCTGATGTTCCATGAGGGCGTGACTTACCTGTCACAAGAATGAAGGCAAGTCACGCCCCCCGCTGTCCGTTCACTCCGCCAAGATGCTGCTCCAGGTGGTAGAGAGGATGAAGGCTCCCTTGTCTCTGTTCATGGTTTTTATGCCTCGCTTGCAGATCTCAATGGCCTCTCTGATCCAGCGCTGTTGTTTGTTCTCTTCGGTGCGGATGACCCTGCCCTTCTCCCGGTCCATGATGTGGTTTTCCCTTTTGCAGTGGTCAGTGATTGCTGATTTGTAATGTTCATGTTGTGCTTGTTCTTTTACTGCTATGATTTTTCATTTTTTTGACAGGTAATTCACACCCTCATGGAACATCAGCTGATAAAGACGGGTCTCAAGACACCATCATGCGACACTCTGAAGAAGGCGAAAGACTCGCCGAAACATGTCAGGTAAAAAATTTACCTAAAACATAATTGTCTGCTTTTAATGAATCTGTCAAATATCAATAATAAGAAGACAAAATGAACCTAATACAAATAAATGAATGCTTAATAACTCCCCTGCACATGCTCCTAAAAATCCAAACCTTCACCTGTAAATAAAATGTCCCGACCTGAAGACATCTTAATGTTATTATTTTGTTATACACACAGCGCCGCCAAGTGGAATAAAAAATTTGTTTTTATTTTAATTTTCACGTACTGCACGGTGCCCTTTTGACGAATCCGACTGAAAATTAGTCAGAAAAGACTCAAGACAATGATCTTACTCTCTGCCGAGTTTTGTGACGTTTTGGCAAAAGGCGTGGCTATTACGGTGCTGAAAAGTCCGATTGTACTTTGTGGCAACAAAAGCTCCGGCAACATGACTGAGATGATCCTATCTTCTCGAAGTTGTACACATTTGAGGATACTTCAACCCTGAAGACATCTACCAACTTATTTTTCATCGTAGTAGTAGCGCCACCAACTGGTAAAAGCTAATACAAGTTATTTTCTTGGATGTTTTTCTCCGTGCAACTCAACAAGGTCGCCCTCATATATGCTCGGAGGACTGTTTCGTCCATGAGGATGTCACAATACGAAATTCATCCTTTTTCGTGAAAAGTTGTGGGAGTGGCATTGCACTGTCCGGCAATAAAACAACGCTGATTATGAGGTTCTAAATATGAACGACAACTCGTGAAACTTGACACACACATCAGGCAGAGCAAATTTATCAATATTTTATACGTTAGTTGTGCAGCTTTTTTTAAATGGCTCGCCATGGCCCTCGAGAAATGTTCAAAAAAGCAGCCCTGGTTGAGTGTTTCACCTCGCTTTTTGTAAATTTTATGGAGTACAGTGAACCCTCGGTTGTCGCGGTTAATGGGGACCGAGACCACCCGCGGAAACTGAAAATCCGCGAAGTAGCGGCGCACCTTCAAAAATGCTTAAAAAAAAATACAATATATATAATGAATATATATATATATAGATATATATATAGATATATATATATATATATACAGAGAGAGAGAGAGAGTGAAATTCATGTTATAACAAAAAAAACAAATTATTATTAAAACGTATTATTTTTTTATTCCCCAGCCATTCTTTTTGTATTTATTTAATTACTCCGACTATTACCTGCTGGTACGCCGTCCGGTGTGCCCTGTGAAATGAAAGGTGGCATTCTTTATTTATTTATTTATTTATTCATTTATTCATTCATAACTGACAGCTTCGCGCTCCGTTCGTGCCCGGGCGGAAGAGGTGTTCCAATTCGGCTTAACTGTGACACACGCCCGCCCTCCTCCCCCGGAGCTTCCATTCGGTTAAACTTAGGGGCCGCTTGGCACCGCCCGTGCCCGGGGAAGGTGCTCCTCTTCGGCTTACTGTGACGCGAGCATGCCCGCCTCCTCCGGAGCTTCCATTCGGTTAAACTTAGGGGCCGCTTGGAACCGCCCGTGCCCGGCGAAGGTGCTCCTCTTCGGCTTACTGTGACGCGAGCATGCCCTCCTCCTCCGGAGCTTCCATTTGGTTAAACTTAGGGGCCGCTTGGAACCGCCCGTGCCCGGGGAAGGTGCTCCTCTTCGGCTTACTGTGACGCGAGCATGCCCTCCTCCTCCGGAGCTTCCATTCGGTTAAACTTAGGGGCCGCTTGGCACCGCCCGTGCCCGGGGAAGGTGCTCCTCTACGGCTTAACTGCCACGCACGCCGGCCGGAGCTCTTGTACGGTCCGAACCGCGCGAAACGTCGCCACCGATCGTGTCCGGGGGAACGTGCTCTTCTTCGTCCACTCTCCTCTTCGCCCACGCTCTTCTTCGGCGCACGCCGGCCGTCTAACCGCTCCAGCGCCCGTCGTGCCGCTCGGCGAAACTACAATGCCCCCAAATATTTTTTATACCCGCGAAGCACTGAACCCGCGAAAGGTGAACCGCGAAGTAGCGAGGGTTCACTGTATGTATAAGACCAAGACCTACAAAAAAAGTCTCTTGGAGAAATGAGCTAGGTTTTACAGGAAGTCGGCCATTTTGAATTTACTTAAAAGGGGCGGGTCACCACAATGGACTTTGTGTAGAAATTATTATTGGGGCCCGAGCAGCGACCGCGGCGAGGTCCCTATTGTTTATGTAGAAATTATTATTAGGGCCCGAGCAGCGACCGCTACGAGGTCCCCATTGTTTTTGTGGAAATTATTATTATTATTATTATTATTAGGGCCCGAGCAGTGACCGCTGCGAGGTCCCTATTGTTTTTCTAGAAATTGTTATTAGGGCCCGAGCTGCGACGGCTGCGAGGTCCCTATTGTTTTTGTAGAAAATATTAATACTTTTATTATTATTATTATTATTAGGGCCTGAACAGCGACCGCTGCGAAGTCCCTGTTGTTTTTGTAGAAATTATTATTATTATTATTTTTCCGATTGTTCGATTGCATTTTTGACCCCCGAAACATGCACAAAAATTCACCAAACTTGGCAGTCTCATCGGGCATGGCGAAAAATTTGATATTTTAACGTCTAATATGAACAGGAAGTGAGTTATGAATTTTTGAAAGTCCGACTTTTGCCCTTTTTTGCATGTTTACAGGGGTCATTCTTTTGCACCCTGATCCTAAAGGCTTCATCTGATTGCCTTAAAATTCTGTCTGTAGCATCTTAAGACCTGGGACAAACACTGGGGCTAAAATTTTTTGTTTCCGCAATACTATATGACGGGGGCGGGGCTTCGAAGTTTTCACTTAAGATTTCCTTCGCCGCAATGGACAAAATGCTTAATAACTCTCTTGCACATGCTGCTAAAAATCCAAAACTTCACATGTACATCAAGAGTCGGTACCTGAAGACATCTATATGTTTATATTCTGTTATACACCTTGCGCCAATCAATATCATTTTTTACATTTTGACGTCCTGCACGGTGCCCTTTTAACGAATCCGATTGAAAATTGGCTAGAAAAGACTCAAGACATTGATCTTACTCTATCCCTATTTTTGTGACTTTCCTTCGAAGGGCGTGGCTATTACGGTGCCGCAGAGTCTGATTATTCTCCGTGGCAACAAAAGTTCCTGCAAAATGATTCAGATGATCCATCTTCTCGAAATTTTTCACATTTGAGGATATTCAGGCCCTGAAGACGGCTGCCAACTTATTTTTGATCGGATGAGTGTTTAGGCCTTGAGGATGTCACAATACGAAAGTCTTTCGCCTTCTTCAGAGTGTCACATGATGGTGTCTTGTGGCCCGTCTTTATCAGCTGATGTTCCATGAGGGCGTGACTTACCTGTCACAAGAATGAAGGCAAGTCACGCCCCCCGCTGTCCGTTCACTCCGCCAAGATGCTGCTCCAGGTGGTAGAGAGGATGAAGGCTCCCTTGTCTCTGTTCATGGTTTTTATGCCTCGCTTGCAGATCTCAATGGCCTCTCTGATCCAGCGCTGTTGTTTGTTCTCTTCGGTGCGGATGACCCTGCCCTTCTCCCGGTCCATGATGTGGTTTTCCCTTTTGCAGTGGTCAGTGATTGCTGATTTGTAATGTTCATGTTGTGCTTGTTCTTTTACTGCTCTGATTTTTCATTTTTTTGACAGGTAAGTCACACCCTCATGGAACATCAGCTGATAAAGACGGGTCTCAAGACACCATCATGCGACACTCTGAAGAAGGCGAAAGACTCGCCGAAACATGTCAGGTAAAAAATTAACCTAAAACATAATTGTCTGCTTTTAATGAATCAGTCAAATATCAATAATAAGAAGACAAAATGAACCTAATACAAATAAATGAATGCTTAATAACGCCCCTGCACATGCTCCTAAAAATCCAAACCTTCACCTGTAAATAAAACGTCCCGACCTGAAGACATCTTAATGTTATTATTTTGTTATACACACAGCGCCGCCAAGTGGAATCAAAAATTTGTTTTTATTTTAATTTTCACGTACTGCACGGTGCCCTTTTGACGAATCCGACTGAAAATTAGTCAGAAAAGACTCAAGACAATGATCTTACTCTGTGCCGAATTTTGTGACGTTTTGGCAAAAGGCGTGGCTATTACGGTGCTGAAAAATCCGATTGTACTTTGTGGCAACAAAAGCTCCGGCAACATGACTCAGATGATCCTATCTTCTCGAAGTTGTACACATTTGAGGATACTTCAGCCCTGAAGACATCTACCAACTTATTTTTCATCGTAGTAGTAGCGCCACCAACTGGTAAAAGCTAATACAAGTTATTTTCTTGGATGTTTTTCTCCGTGCAACTCAACAAGGTCGCCCTCATATATGCTCGGATGACTGTTTCGGCCATGAGGATGTCACAATACGAAATTCATCCTTTTTCGTGAAAAGTTGTGGGAGTGGCATTGCACTGTTCGGCAATAAAACAACGCTGATTATGAGGTTCTAAATATGAACGACAACTCGTGAAACTTTACACACACATCAGGCAGAGCAAATTTATCAATATTTTATACGTTAGTTGTGCAGCTTTTTTGAAATGGCTCGCCATGGCCCTCGAGAAAAGTTAAAAAAAGAATAGAATAGAAATAGAAATCCCTTTATTGTCATTGTACTCAAGTGTGCAACGAGATTAGAGGGCTCCCCTCTCCAGTGCAATACAACAATAATACAGACAATATATAAATTAGATAAATAAATACGACAGTGCAATGGAATTCAGTACTGAATAGGGCATATAGAAACACATCACAATGCTGTTTTGCAAGGTTAGGGTGGTCTCGTGTGTGTGTGTGTGAGAGTTCAGTATGGAGATGGCTCTCGGAAAGAAACTGTTTCTCAGTCTATTGGTCCTTGATTTGATGCATCTGTAGCGCCTGCCAGAGGGCAACAGGTCGAACAGGTGTGAGTTTGGGTGGGTATTGTCTTTGACGATGTTGAGAGCCCTTCTGAGGCACCGGGCGGTGTAGATGTCCGACAGCGAGGGGAGAGGGCAGCCAATAATCCTTTGCGCTGTTTTGACTGTCCTCTGGAGCCTCACTCTGTCCGCCTCAGTGCAGCCGCTGTACCAGGTGGAGACACAGTACGTCAGCAGGCTCTCGATGGACGAGTGGTAGAAGGCCAGCAGCAGCTTCCTGTCCAGGTTGAATTTCCTGAGGACTCTCAGGAAGTGCAGACGTTGGCGGACCTTCTTTACCACTGCTGTGGTGTTGTGACTCCAAGAAAGGTCATCGGAGATCTGTACTCCCAGGAACTTGAACGTGTGGACCCTCTCCACACACACGCCTTCGATGCAGAGGGGGGGCGGCAGCGTCTTGTTCCTCCTGAAGTCGACGACAATCTCCTTTGTTTTAGCAGAGTTAAGGTGCAGTCTGTTGTCCTTGCACCAAGTTGTCAGTCTCCCTACCTCCTCTCTATAGGCTGTCTCGTCACCTTCCGAGATCAGACCGACCACTGTCGTGTCGTCAGCAAACTTGACGATGGTGTTGTTGCCGTGGGCCGGGCTGCAGTCGTAGGTGTAGAGGGCGTACAGGAGAGGGCTCAGCACGCATCCTTGGGGGGAACCGGTGCTCAGCATGAGGGTGGAGGACGTGTAGGGGCCGAGCAACACAGTCTGGGGTCTGTTGGTCAGAAAGTCCTTAATCCAGATGCGTGTGAGGGCAGGGAGGCCGAGAGTGTCCAGTTTGGCGACGAGGATGTCTGGGATGATCGTGTTGAATGCCGAGCTGTAGTCCACAAAGAGCATCCTTGCATAGCTCCGCTGTTGTTCCAGGTGGCCCAGCACAACATGCAGAGCAGCCCTGGTTGAGTGTTTCACCTCGCTTTTTGTAAATTTTATGGAGTACAGTGAACCCTCGGTTATCGCGGTTAATGGGGACCGAGACCACCCGCGAAAACTGAAAATCCGCGAAGTAGCGGCGCACCTTCAAAAATGCTTAAAAAAAAAATACAATATATATAATAAATATATAAATATATATATATATATATATATATATATATATATATATATATATATACGGGGAGAGAGAGAGTGAAATTCATGTTATAACAAAAAAAACAAATTATTATTAAAACGTATTATTTTTTTATTCCCCAGCCATTCTTTTTGTATTTATTTAATTACTCAGACTTTTACCTGCTGGTACGCCGTCTGGTGTGCCCTGTGAAATGAAAGGTGCCATTCTTTATTTATTTATTTATTTATTCATTTATTCATTCATAACTGACAGCTTCGCGCTCCGCTCGTGCCCGGGCGGAAGAGGTGCTCCAATTCGGCTTAACTGTGACACACGCCCACCCTCCTCCCCCGGAGCTTCCATTCGGTTAAACTTAGGGGCCGCTTGGCACCGCCCGTGCCCGGGGAAGGTGCTCCTCTTCGGCTTACTGTGTCGCGAGCATGCCCTCCTCCTCCGGAGCTTCCATTCGGTTAAACTTAGGGGCCGCTTGGAACCGCCCGTGCCCGGGGAAGGTGCTCCTCTTCGGCTTACTGTGACGCGAGCATGCCCTCCTCCTCCGGAGCTTCCATTCGGTTAAACTTAGGGGCCGCTTGGCACCGCCCGTGCCCGGGGAAGGTGCTCCTCTACGGCTTAACTGCCACGCACGCCGGCCGGAGCTCTGGTACGGTCCGAACCGCGCGAAACGTCGCCACCGATCGTGTCCGGGGGAACGTGCTCTTCTTCGTCCACTCTTCTCTTCGCCCACGCTCTTCTTCGGCGCACGCCGGCCGTCTAACCGCTCCAGCGCCCCGTCGTGCCGCTCGGCGAAACTACAATGCCCCCGAATATTTTTTATACCCGCGAAGCACTGAACCCGCGAAAGGTGAACCGCGAAGTAGCGAGGGTTCACTGTATGTATAAGACCAAGACCTACAAAAAAGTCTCTTGGAGCAATGAGCTAGGTTTTACAGGAAGTCGGCCATTTTGAATTTATTAAAAGGGGGCGGGTCACCACAATGGACTTTGTGTAGAAATTATTATTGGGGCCCGAGCCGCGACCGCGGCGAGGTCCCTATTGTTTATGTAGAAATTATTATTAGGGCCCGAGCAGCGACCGCTACGAGGTCCCCATTGTTTTTGTGGAAATTTTTATTATTATTATTATTATTAGGGCCCGAGCAGTGACCGCTGCGAGGTCCCTATTGTTTTTCTAGAAATTGTTATTAGGGCCCGAGCTACGACGGCTGCGAGGTCCCTATTGTTTTTGTAGAAAATATTATTACTTTTATTATTATTATTATTATTATTATTAGGGCCTGAGCAGCGACCGCTGCGAAGTCCCTGTTGTTTTTGTAGAAATTATTATTATTATTATTTTTCCGATTGTACGATTGCATTTTTGACCCCCGAAACATGCACAAAAACTCACCAAACTTGGCAGTCTCATCGGGCATGGCGAGAAATTTGATATTTTAACGTCTAATATGAACAGGAAGTGAGTTATGAATTTTTGAAAGTCCGACTTTTGCCCTTTTTTGCATGTTTACAGGGGTCATTCTTTTGCACCCTGATCCTAAAGGCTTCATCTGATTGCCTTAAAATTCTGTCTGTAGCATCTTAAGACCTGGGACAAACACTGGGGCTAAAATCTTTTGTTTCCGAAATACTATATGACGGGGGCGGGGCTTCAAAGTTTTCACTTAAGATTTCCTTCGCCGCAATGGACAAAATGCTTAATAACTCTCCTGCACATGCTGCTAAAAATCCAAAACTTCACATATACATAAAGAGTCGGTACCTGAAGACATCTATATGTTTATATTCTGTTATACACCTTGCGCCAATCAATATAATTTTTTACATTTTGACGTACTGCACGGTGCCCTTTTAACGAATCCGATTGAAAATTGGCTAGAAAAGACTCAAGACATTGATCTTACTCTATCCCTATTTTTGTGACTTTCCTTCGAAGGGCGTGGCTATTGCGGTGCCGCAGAGTCTGATTATTCTCCGTGGCAACAAAAGTTCCTGCAAAATGATTCAGATGATCCATCTTCTCGAAATTTTTCACATTTGAGGATATTCAGGCCCTGAAGACGGCTGCCAACTTATTTTTGATCGCAGTGGTAGCGCCACCAACTGGTTAAAACAAATACAAATTATTTTCGTTGATGTTTTTCTCCGGGCAGGTTAACAAAATCTACCTTATATTTGCTCGGATGAGTGTTTAGGCCTTGAGGATGTCACAATACGAAAGTCTTTCGCCTTCTTCAGAGTGTCACATGATGGTGTCTTGTGACCCGTCTTTATCAGCTGATGTTCCATGAGGGCGTGACTTACCTGTCACAAGAATGAAGGCAAGTCACGCCCCCCGCTGTCCGTTCACTCCGCCAAGATGCTGCTCCAGGTGGTAGAGAGGATGAAGGCTCCCTTGTCTCTGTTCATGGTTTTTATGCCTCGCTTGCAGATCTCAATGGCCTCTCTGATCCAGCGCTGTTGTTTGTTCTCTTCGGTGCGGATGACCCTGCCCTTCTCCCGGTCCATGTTCCCTTTTGCAGTGGTCAGTGATTGCTGATTTGTAATGTTCATGTTGTGCTTGTTCTTTTACTGCTATGATTTTTCATTTTTTTGACAGGTAATTCACACCCTCATGGAACATCAGCTGATAAAGACGGGTCTCAAGACACCATCATGCGACACTCTGAAGAAGGCGAAAGACTCGCCGAAACATGTCAGGTAAAAAATTTACCTAAAACATAATTGTCTGCTTTTAATGAATCTGTCAAATATCAATAATAAGAAGACAAAATGAACCTAATACAAATAAATGAATGCTTAATAACTCCCCTGCACATGCTCCTAAAAATCCAAACCTTCACCTGTAAATAAAATGTCCCGACCTGAAGACATCTTAATGTTATTATTTTGTTATACACACAGCGCCGCCAAGTGGAATAAAAAATTTGTTTTTATTTTAATTTTCACGTACTGCACGGTGCCCTTTTGACGAATCCGACTGAAAATTAGTCAGAAAAGACTCAAGACAATGATCTTACTCTCTGCCGAGTTTTGTGACGTTTTGGCAAAAGGCGTGGCTATTACGGTGCTGAAAAGTCCGATTGTACTTTGTGGCAACAAAAGCTCCGGCAACATGACTGAGATGATCCTATCTTCTCGAAGTTGTACACATTTGAGGATACTTCAACCCTGAAGACATCTACCAACTTATTTTTCATCGTAGTAGTAGCGCCATCAACTGGTAAAAGCTAATACAAGTTATTTTCTTGGATGTTTTTCTCCGTGCAACTCAACAAGGTCGCCCTCATATATGCTCGGAGGACTGTTTCGTCCATGAGGATGTCACAATACGAAATTCATCCTTTTTCGTGAAAAGTTGTGGGAGTGGCATTGCACTGTCCGGCAATAAAACAACGCTGATTATGAGGTTCTAAATATGAACGACAACTCGTGAAACTTGACACACACATCAGGCAGAGCAAATTTATCAATATTTTATACGTTAGTTGTGCAGCTTTTTTTAAATGGCTCGCCATGGCCCTCGAGAAATGTTCAAAAAAGCAGCCCTGGTTGAGTGTTTCACCTCGCTTTTTGTAAATTTTATGGAGTACAGTGAACCCTCGGTTGTCGCGGTTAATGGGGACCGAGACCACCCGCGGAAACTGAAAATCCGCGAAGTAGCGGCGCACCTTCAAAAATGCTTAAAAAAAAATACAATATATATAATAAATATATATATATATAGATATATATATAGATATATATTGATATATATATATATATACAGAGAGAGAGAGAGAGTGAAATTCATGTTATAACAAAAAAAACAAATTATTATTAAAACGTATTATTTTTTTATTCCCCAGCCATTCTTTTTGTATTTATTTAATTACTCCGACTATTACCTGCTGGTACGCCGTCCGGTGTGCCCTGTGAAATGAAAGGTGGCATTCTTTATTTATTTATTTATTTATTCATTTATTCATTCATAACTGACAGCTTCGCGCTCCGTTCGTGCCCGGGCGGAAGAGGTGTTCCAATTCGGCTTAACTGTGACACACGCCCGCCCTCCTCCCCCGGAGCTTCCATTCGGTTAAACTTAGGGGCCGCTTGGCACCGCCCGTGCCCGGGGAAGGTGCTCCTCTTCGGCTTACTGTGACGCGAGCATGCCCGCCTCCTCCGGAGCTTCCATTCGGTTAAACTTAGGGGCCGCTTGGAACCGCCCGTGCCCGGCGAAGGTGCTCCTCTTCGGCTTACTGTGACGCGAGCATGCCCTCCTCCTCCGGAGCTTCCATTCGGTTAAACTTAGGGGCCGCTTGGCACCGCCCGTGCCCGGGGAAGGTGCTCCTCTACGGCTTAACTGCCACGCACGCCGGCCGGAGCTCTGGTACGGTCCGAACCGCGCGAAACGTCGCCACCGATCGTGTCCGGGGGAACGTGCTCTTCTTCGTCCACTCTCCTCTTCGCCCACGCTCTTTTTCGGCGCACGCCGGCCGTCTAACCGCTCCAGCGCCCGTCGTGCCGCTCGGCGAAACTACAATGCCCCCGAATATTTTTTATACCCGCGAAGCACTGAACCCGCGAAAGGTGAACCGCGAAGTAGCGAGGGTTCACTGTATGTATAAGACCAAGACCTACAAAAAAGTCTCTTGGAGCAATGAGCTAGGTTTTACAGGAAGTCGGCCATTTTGAATTTACTTAAAAGGGGCGGGTCACCACAATGGACTTTGTGTAGAAATTATTATTGGGGCCCGAGCAGCGACCGCGGCGAGGTCCCTATTGTTTATGTAGAAATTATTATTAGGGCCCGAGCAGCGACCGCTACGAGGTCCCCATTGTTTTTGTGGAAATTATTATTATTATTATTATTAGGGCCCGAGCAGTGACCGCTGCGAGGTCCCTATTGTTTTTCTAGAAATTGTTATTAGGGCCCGAGCTGCGACGGCTGCCACATTGTTTGCCCTGGTTGTTTCAGTTAATAAATTCCCTTCACGTTACTGACCTCTCTGCCTCCTCGCCTTTTGGGTCCACCTCCTCCTCGCCGACCGGCGAGTCCTGACAGAATGACCCGACCAAAGAAGGACCCAGCGAGAGGCTCACGGCGGCGTCATGGATATTCAGGCCCTGAAGACGGCTGCCAACTTATTTTTGATCGCAGTGGTAGCGCCACCAACTGGTTAAAACAAATACAAATTATTTTCGTTGATGTTTTTCTCCGGGCAGGTTCACAAAATCTACCTTATATTTGCTCGGATGAGTGTTTAGGCCTTGAGGATGTCACAATACGAAAGTCTTTCGCCTTCTTCAGAGTGTCACATGATGGTGTCTTGTGACCCGTCTTTATCAGCTGATGTTCCATGAGGGCGTGACTTACCTGTCACAAGAATGAAGGCAAGTCACGCCCCCCGCTGTCCGTTCACTCCGCCAAGATGCTGCTCTAGGTGGTAGAGAGGATGAAGGCTCCCTTGTCTCTGTTCATGGTTTTTATGCCTCGCTTGCAGATCTCAATGGCCTCTCTGATCCAGCGCTGTTGTTTGTTCTCTTCGGTGCGGATGACCCTGCCCTTCTCCCGGTCCATGATGTGGTTTTCCCTTTTGCAGTGGTCAGTGATTGCTGATTTGTAATGTTCATGTTGTTGTCCATGACGCCGCCGGACGGACAACCCCCCTCAGCCTGCCGACCAACCCCGTGTCCTTCAAGTAGGTTCCATTTTCCGCTCGACGTCTGTTTCTCCCCTTTTGCCCCCCGATTACAGCACCGATTACCAGCCTGTCATACCCCCTCACCTGATCATAGATTCGGATTACGAGGACGATTTTGAGCACCAAGCCCTTTCACCCCCTCACGGTTCGAGTAAGTCCGGTCACGAGTTTGATTTTGAGCACCTTGCCCCTCACATTTTTTCCGATCCAGATCACGACTATGATTTTGAATATATTGCCACTCTCTTAGTCGCTCAGCGCAACGCGGAGTTATTTTTGAGCCGTCACCTTCCTCCCCCCGAGCCATTTGAGTTTTTCGCGACCACCTCCCACTCCCCCTCGCGCGCTTCACGTCCCAAATCCCGGAAGTCACGGTCACGTCGCGCACATCGTTCACCATCAGTTTCAGCACCGGATCACGCTCCCCTGGCGTCTCCTAGCTCGCGTTCACCAGCCCCCGCAGTCACGGTCCCTCAGGTCTCCCGTTTTCCTGATTCCCTATGGCGGCAGGCTGACAGGGATCAGGGCCCCCGGTTCGGCTGTGCCCGGATCGACTGCTGCGCCCGGCCCGCTGTCGCCTCCACGCCTGCAGCAGTGACCAATGCAGCTCCCGCTGCACGGACCCCGCCGCCTCCATGCGAGCCGCAGCCTCCAGAGTCCCGTGCCGACTCCTCGAAGGCGGCCGAGCCCCGTTCCGGCTCCCCGCCAGCTGCTGAGCCCTGTCCCGGCTCCCCGCCAGCTGCTGAGCCCAGTCCCGGCTCCCCGCCAGCTGCTGAGCCCTGTCCCGGCTCCCCGCCAGCTGCTGTGCCCTGTCCCGGCTCCCCGCCAGCTGCTGAGCCCTGTCCCGGCTCCCCGCCAGCTGCTGAGCCCAGTCCCGGCTCCCCGCCAGCTGCTGAGCCCAGTCCCGGCTCCCCGCCAGCTGCTGAGCCCAGTCCCGGCTCCCCGCCAGCTGCTGAGCCCAGTCCCGGCTCCCCGCCAGCTGCTGAGCCCAGTCCCGGCTCCCCGCCAGCTGCTGAGCCCAGTCCCGGCTCCCCGCCAGCTGCTGAGCCGTGTCCCGGCTCCCCGTCAGCGGCCGAGCCCCGTCCCGGGGCCCCAATGGCGATCCCAGCTCCCGATCCAGCGGAGCACGCTGTGCGCCCGAACCAAGTTCACGTTCAGGCGGAGCACATCCTGCCCCCGACCCAAGTTCACGTTCACGCGGAGCCCGTCCGGCGTCCGTCCCTAGTTCACGTTCAGGCGGAGCACGCTGTGCGTCCGTCCCAAGCTCACGTTCAGGCGGAGCACGCTGTGCGTCCGTCCCAAGCTCACGTTCAGGCGGAGCACGTTGTGCGTCCGTCCCAAGTCCACGTTCAGGGGAAGCACACCCTGCTTCCGACCCAGGTTCACGTTCAGGAGGAGCACGCTGCGCGTCCGTCCCAAGCTCACGTTCCGGCGGAGCACGTTGTGCGTCCGTCCCAAGCCCATGTTCCGGTGGGGCACGCCTTGCCTCCGCTCCAAGCTCACGTTTTGGCAGAACACGGCCCGCAGCCGTCACTCCCGGTCCCTGCACCCGTGGTGGACGACGAGCAGTCGCCTGCCGTATCGGTCCCAGCGGCGCCTGATGAAGCGCCGCCGCTCCCGGTCCCGGTGCCTGCGATGGACGACGGTCCGCCGCCGAGTCACGCCTCAGCCTCGGCGACGCACGACGACCCACCATCGCACCCCGCTCTGGCCTCGGCAGCATCCGACGACCCGTCGCCACTGCTCGCCTTGGCTCCGGCACAACGCTCGACGACCCACGGCCGCTCCTGGTTTCTGCCTCGGCGGTGGACGGCGACCCACCGCCGCTCCACATTCTTGTCTCGGCAGGGGTCGACGACCAGCCGCCGCTCCCGGTTCCGGTGCCCGCGATGGACGACGGTCCGCCGCCGCGTCACGCCTCAGTCTCGGCGACGCACGAGGACCCACCACCGCGCCCCGCTCTGGCCGCGGCAGCATCCGACGACCCGTCGCCACTGCTCGCCTTGGCCCCGGCGGCGCTCGACGGCCCGCGGCCGCTCTTGGTTCCTGCCTCGGCGGTGGACGACGACCCACCGCCGCTCCATGTTCTTGTCTCGGCAGGGATCGACGACCAGCCGTCGCTCTGCGTTCCTGTGTCGGCGGGGTTCAACGATGGGCCGCCGCCCCACGTTCCGGTCTCGGCGGTGTTCGACGACCAGCCGCCGCTCCACGTTCCTGACGCGGCGGGGTTCGACGACCAGCCGTCGCTCCACGTTCCGGTCTCGGCGACGCTCGACGACCAGCCGCCGCTCCACGCTCCCGCCTCGGCGACGCTCGACGACCAGCCGCCGCTCCACGCTCCCGCCTCGGCGGGGCTCGACGACCAGCCGCCGCTCCGCGTTCCTGTCTCGGCGGGGCTCGACGACCAGCCGCCGCTCCACGTTCCTGTCTCGGCGGGGCTCGACGACCAGCCGCCGCTCCGCGTTCCTGTCTCGGCGGGGCTCGACGACCAGCCGCCGCTCCACGTTCCTGTCTCGGCGGGGCTCGACGACCAGCCGCCGCTCCACGTTCCTGTCTCGGCGGGGCTCGACAATCTGCCGCCGCTCCACGTTCCTGTCTCGGCAGGGTTCAACGACCAGCCGCCGCGCCACGTTCCTGACTCGGCGACGTTCCATGGCCTGCCGCCGCTCCTCGCCCCAGCTCCATCAGCGGACTTCATGTGGCGTTCGGGTCGTTCCGGACGTCCGCCTGAATGGCCCCAATGGGACGCACTGGCCTGGCCACCCTCACGGCCCCCTGAAGGGTCACGAAAAGACTCGCTGGTCTGGCCTCCCGGGAATCCGCCAGACCGGTCTCGATCACGGGTCGTTGACCCACCTCCCGACCCCTTCCGCCCACCCTCGTTCTTAGACATGGTTTTCCTTTTCTTTTCTTTTCCTTTTTTTTGGGACGTCTGGAATCCGTCCCTTGAGGGGGGGGTACTGTCATGATCCGCGTCGGGCATGACAGCCTTTTGTTATTGTTTTCATATGCATGCGGTTTTTGTTATTGTTTTTGTTGTTATTTTCTCCCCTCCTTCCTGCCATGTGCCTTTTCCTGTCTGTTTTGATCAGCTGAGCAGGGGCGTTTCCCCTCAGCACCTCGCCCTCACCAGCCACGCACCTGCTCCTCATCAACGATCACACACCTGCTCCCCATCTGCTCCCCTGATTACCGGACTACTTAAGCCTTCCATGCTCTCAACCCAGTGTCGGGTCATTGCCGAAAATCACGGACAGCCACGACCACCTTTGTTCACGTTCTGCTCCTTGTTCATGTTCATGCTCTGGTTCCCCTCTTCGTTCCCGTCTTTCAGTGTTGTTCCTCGCCCTGCCTCCCAGTCTGGTCACGTTAAGTTTGTCTTTTGTTATTTTTCACCCTGCCACATTGTTTGCCCTGGTTGTTTCAGTTAATAAATTCCCTTCACGTTACTGACCTCTCTGCCTCCTCGCCTTTTGGGTCCACCTCCTCCTCGCCGACCGGCGAGTCCTGACAGTGCTTGTTCTTTTACTGCTCTGATTTTTCATTTTTTTGACAGGTAAGTCACACCCACATGGAACATCAGCTGATAAAGACGGGTCTCAAGACACCATCATGCGACACTCTGAAGAAGGCGAAAGACTCGCCGAAACATGTCAGGTAAAAAATTAACCTAAAACATAATTGTCTGCTTTTAATGAATCAGTCAAATATCAATAATAAGAAGACAAAATGAACCTAATACAAATAAATGAATGCTTAATAACGCCCCTGCACATGCTCCTAAAAATCCAAACCTTCACCTGTAAATAAAACGTCCCGACCTGAAGACATCTTAATGTTATTATTTTGTTATACACACAGCGCCGCCAAGTGGAATCAAAAATGTGTTTTTATTTTAATTTTCACGTACTGCATGGTGCCCTTTTGACGAATCCGACTGAAAATTAGTCAGAAAAGACTCAAGACAATGATCTTACTCTCTGCCGAATTTTGTGACGTTTTGGCAAAAGGCGTGGCTATTACGGTGCTGAAAAGTCCGATTGTACTTTGTGGCAACAAAAGCTCCGGCAACATGACTCAGATGATCCTATCTTCTCGAAGTTGTACACATTTGAGGATACTTCAGCCCTGAAGACATCTACCAACTTATTTTTCATCGTAGTAGTAGCGCCACCAACTGGTAAAAGCTAATACAAGTTATTTTCTTGGATGTTTTTCTCCGTGCAACTCAACAAGGTCGCCCTCATATATGCTCGGATGACTGTTTCGGCCATGAGGATGTCACAATACGAAATTCATCCTTTTTCGTGAAAAGTTGTGGGAGTGGCATTGCACTGTTCGGCAAAAAAACAACGCTGATTATGAGGTTCTAAATATGAACGACAACTCGTGAAACTTTACACACACATCAGGCAGAGCAAATTTATCAATATTTTATACGTTAGTTGTGCAGCTTTTTTGAAATGGCTCGCCATGGCCCTCGAGAAAAGTTAAAAAAAGAATAGAATAGAAATAGAAATCCCTTTATTGTCATTGTACTCAAGTGTGCAACGAGATTAGAGGGCTCCCCTCTCCAGTGCAATACAACAATAATACAGACAATATATAAATTAGATAAATAAATACGACAGTGCAATGGAATTCAGTACTGAATAGGGCATATAGAAACACATCACAATGCTGTTTTGCAAGGTTAGGGTGGTCTCGTGTGTGTGTGAGAGTTCAGTATGGAGATGGCTCTCGGAAAGAAACTGTTTCTCAGTCTATTGGTCCTTGATTTGATGCATCTGTAGCGCCTGCCAGAGGGCAACCGGTCGAACAGGTGTGAGTTTGGGTGTATGTATATATATATATATATATATGTATATATATGTATATATGTATATATATATATATATGTATATATATGTATATATGTATATATATATATATATGTATATATATGTATGTATATATATATATATATGTATATATATATATATGTATATATATATATATATATATGTATATATATATATATATATATGTATGTATATATATATATATATGTATGTATATATATGTATGTATATATATGTATGTATATATATATATATGTATGTATATATATGTATGTATATATATGTATGTATATATATGTATATATATGTATGTATATATATGTATATATATATGTATGTATATATATATATGTATGTATATGTATGTATATGTATGTATATATATATGTATATATATATATATATGTATATATATATATGTATATATATATATGTATATATATATATGTATATATATATGTGTATATATATGTATATATATATGTATATATATATATGTATATATATATATGTGTATATATATATATGTATATATATATATGTATATATATATATATGTATATATATATGTATATATATGTATATATATATATATATGTATATATATATATGTATATATATATATATATGTATATATATATATGTATATATATATATATATATATGTATGTATATATATATACGGGGAGAGAGAGAGAGAGAGAGAGAGTGAAATTCATGTTATAACAAAAAAAACAAATTATTATTAAAACGTATTATTTTTTTATTCCCCAGCCATTCTTTTTGTATTTATTTAATTACTCCGACTTTTACCTGCTGGTACGCCGTCCGGTGTTCCCTGTGAAATGAAAGGTGGCATTCTTTATTTATTTATTTATTTATTCATTTATTCATTCATAACTGACAGCTTCGCGCTCCGTTCGTGCCCGGGCGGAAGAGGTGTTCCAATTCGGCTTAACTGTGACACACGCCCGCCCTCCTCCCCCGGAGCTTCCATTCGGTTAAACTTAGGGGCCGCTTGGCACCGCCCGTGCCCGGGGAAGGTGCTCCTCTTCGGCTTACTGTGACGCGAGCATGCCCGCCTCCTCCGGAGCTTCCATTCGGTTAAACTTAGGGGCCGCTTGGAACCGCCCGTGCCCGGCGAAGGTGCTCCTCTTCGGCTTACTGTGACGCGAGCATGCCCTCCTCCTCCGGAGCTTCCATTTGGTTAAACTTAGGGGCCGCTTGGAACCGCCCGTGCCCGGGGAAGGTGCTCCTCTTCGGCTTACTGTGACGCGAGCATGCCCTCCTCCTCCAGAGCTTCCATTCGGTTAAACTTAGGGGCCGCTTGGCACCGCCCGTGCCCGGGGACGGTGCTCCTCTACGGCTTAACTGCCACGCACGCCGGCCGGAGCCCTGGTACGGTCCGAACCGCGCGAAACGTCGCCACCGATCGTGTCCGGGGGAACGTGCTCTTCTTCGTCCACTCTCCTCTTCGCCCACGCTCTTCTTCGGCGCACGCCGGCCGTCTAACCGCTCCAGCGCCCGTCGTGCCGCTCGGCGAAACTACAATGCCCCCGAATATTTTTTATACCCGCGAAGCACTGAACCCGCGAAAGGTGAACCGCGAAGTAGCGAGGGTTCGCTGTATGTATAAGACCAAGACCTACAAAAAAGTCTCTTGGAGCAATGAGCTAGGTTTTACAGGAAGTCGGCCATTTTCAATTTACTTAAAAGGGGCGGGTCACCACAATGGACTTTGTGTAGAAATTATTATTGGGGCCCGAGCAGCGACCGCGGCGAGGTCCCTATTGTTTATGTAGAAATTATTATTAGGGCCCGAGCAGCAACCGCTACGAGGTCCCCATTGTTTTTGTGGAAATTATTATTATTATTATTATTAGGGCCCGAGCAGTGACCGCTGCGAGGTCCCTATCGTTTTTCTAGAAATTGTTATTAGGGCCCGAGCTGCGACGGCTGCGAGGTCCCTATTGTTTTTGTAGAAAATATTATTACTTTTATTATTATTATTATTATTATTATTAGGGCCTGAGCAGCGACCGCTGCGAAGTCGCTATTGTTTTTGTTGAAATTATTATTATTATTATTTTTCCGATTGTTCGATCGCATTTTTGACCCCCGAAACATGCACAAAAACTCACCAAACTTGGCAGTCTCATCGGGCATGGCGAAAAATTTGATATTTTAACGTCTAATATGAACAGGAAGTGAGTTATGAATTTTTGAAAGTCCGACTTTTGCCCTTTTTTGCATGTTTACATGGGTCATTCTTTTGCACCCTGATCCTAAAGGCTTCATCTGATTGCCTTAAAATTCTGTCTGTAGCATCTTAAGACCTGGGACAAACACTGGGGCTAAAATCTTTTGTTTCCAAAATACTATATGACGGGGGCGGGGCTTCGAAGTTTTCACTTAAGATTTCCTTCGCCGCAATGGACAAAATGCTTAATAACTCTCATGCACATGCTGCTAAAAATCCAAAACTTCACATGTACATAAAGAGTCGGTACCTGAAGACATCTATATGTTTATATTCTGTTATACACCTTGCGCCAATCAATATCATTTTTTACATTTTGACGTACTGCACGGTGCCCTTTTAACGAATCCGATTGAAAATTGGCTAGAAAAGACTCAAGACATTGATCTTACGCTATCCCTATTTTTGTGACTTTCCTTCGAAGGGCGTGGCTATTGCGGTGCCGCAGAGTCTGATTATTCTCCGTGGCAACAAAAGTTCCTGCAAAATGATTCAGATGATCCATCTTCTCGAAGTTTTTCACATTTGAGGATATTCAGGCCCTGAAGACGGCTGCCAACTTATTTTTGATCGCAGTGGTAGCGCCACCAACTGGTTAAAACAAATACAAATTATTTTCGTTGATGTTTTTCTCCGGGCAGGTTCACAAAATCTACCTTATATTTGCTCGGATGAGTGTTTAGGCCTTGAGGATGTCACAATACGAAAGTCTTTCGCCTTCTTCAGAGTGTCACATGATGGTGTATTGTGACCCGTCTTTATCAGCTGATGTTCAATGAGGGCGTGACTTACCTGTCACAAGAATGAAGGCAAGTCACACCCCCCGCTGTCCGTTCACTCCGCCAAGATGCTGCTCCAGGTGGTAGAGAGGATGAAGGCTCCCTTGTCTCTGTTCATGGTTTTTATGCCTCGCTTGCAGATCTCAATGGCCTCTCTGATCCAGCGCTGTTGTTTGTTCTCTTCGGTGCGGATGACCCTGCCCTTCTCCCGGTCCATGATGTGGTTTTCCCTTTTGCAGTGGTCAGTGATTGCTGATTTGTAATGTTCATGTTGTGCTTATTCTTTTACTGCTCTGATTTTTAATTTTTTTGACAGGTAAGTCACACCCTCATGGAACATCAGCTGATAAAGACGGGTCTCAAGACACCATTATGCGACACTCTGAAGAAGGCGAAAGACTCGCCGAAACATGTCAGGTAAAAAATTTACCTAAAACATAATTGTCTGCTTTTAATGAATCAGTCAAATATCAATAATAAGAAGACAAAATGAACCTAATACAAATAAATGAATGCTTAATAACTCCCCTGCACATGCTCCTAAAAATCCAAACCTTCACCTGTAAATAAAATGTCCCGACCTGAAGACATCTTAATGTTATTATTTTGTTATACACACAGCGCCGCCAAGTGGAATCAAAAATTTGTTTTATTTTAATTTTCACGTACTGCACGGTGCCCTTTTGACGAATCCGACTGAAAATTAGTCAGAAAAGACTCAAGACAATGATCTTACTCTCTGCCGAGTTTGTGACGTTTTGGCAAAAGGCGTGGCTATTACGGTGCTGAAAAGTCCGATTGTACTTTGTGGCAACAAAAGCTCCGGCAACATGACTCAGATGATCCTATCTTCTCGAAGTTGTACACATTTGAGGATACTTCAGCCCTGAAGACATCTACCAACTTATTTTTCATCGTAGTAGTAGCGCCACCAACTGGTAAAAGCTAATACAAGTTATTTTCTTGGATGTTTTTCTCCGTGCAACTCAACAAGGTCGCCCTCATATATGCTCGGAGGACTGTTTCGGCCATGAGGATGTCACAATACGAAATTCATCCTTTTTCGTGAAAAGTTGTGGGAGTGGCATTGCACGGTTCGGCAATAAAACAACGCTGATTATGAGGTTCTAAATATGAACGACAACTCGTGAAACTTGACACACACATCAGGCAGAGCAAATTTATCAATATTTTATACGTTAGTTGTGCAGCTTTTTTTAAATGGCTCGCCATGGCCCTCGAGAAATGTTCAAAAAAGCAGCCCTGGTTGAGTGTTTCACCTCGCTTTTTGTAAATTTTATGGAGTACAGTGAACCCTCGGTTATCGCGGTTAATGGGGACCGAGACCACCCGCGAAAACTGAAAATCCGCGAAGTAGCGGCGCACCTTCAAAAATGCTTAAAAAAAATATACAATATATATAATAAATATTTATATTTATATATATATATATATATATATACGGGGAGAGAGAGAGAGAGAGAGAGTGAAATTCATGTTATAACAAAAAAACCAAATTATTATTAAAACGTATTATTTTTTTATTCCCCAGCCATTCTTTTTGTATTTATTTAATTACTCCGACTTTAACCTGATGGTACGCCGTCCGGTGTGCCCTGTGAAAAAAAGGTGGCATTCTTTATTTATTTATTCTTTCATAACGGACAGCCTCGCGCTCCGCTCGTGCCCGGGCGCAAGAGGTGCTCCAATTCGGCTTAACTGTGACACACGCCCGACCTCCTCCGGAACTTCCATTCGGTTAAACTTAGGGGCCGCTTGGCACCGCCCGTGCCCGGGGAAGGTGCTCCTCTTCGGCTTACTGTGACGCGAGCATGCCCTCCTCCTCCGGAGCTTCCATTCAGTTAAACGTAGGGGCCGCTTGGAACCGCCCGTGCCCGGGGAAGGTGCTCCTCTTCGGCTTACTGTGACGCGAGCATGCCCTCCTCCTCCGGAGCTTCCATTCGGTTAAACTTCGGGGCCGCTTGGAACCGCCCGTGCCCGGGGAAGGTGCTCCTCTTCGGCTTACTGTGACGCGAGCATGCCCTCCTCCTCCGGAGCTTCCATTTGGTTAAACTTAGGGGCCGCTTGGCACCGCCCGTGCCCGGGGAAGTGTTAAAGAAATTTAAGTTTGTATGTTCATCTGTTAGTTTTGTTGTTTAGTTTGTCATCTTAGCAAGTTTCAAACTATAACTAATCTTACAGGCCCCCTTTGTTGCACATGCATTCGTATCTTTCTGGCCTCTAATTAAACCTTCGACAGCTACGGGTGCCAGGTACGGCCTCATCGCGAATGTGACTCCCCAACGCCAGAACCCTTTTCTGTAAACACCTCCCTTGGGGTGTTGATGACCTCTTTAACCCTTCGTAGATAATGTTGGGGCCCGAGTCCTCTTAAGGCTGTAACTTATGCATTTAGGGAGGTCCAACACAAGGCTTGGTATTTCTAAAGCAACAATATCGTCATGGCCATAAAATAAGTTCAACATGTTAAGCCTTGTGAAAATACACTACACAGGTCAAATGAAGTTCAGAGTGAACATGCTCCCTTTTGCTGTTAGAATAAGCAGAAGTATGAACAAAAGGTGTCTTGTAAGCTGAAACCGTTAGAATAGGCAGGAAGAGGGTGGGCAAGTGGGATGGAGTCAAATGTCAAGTTTTCCATTCTGTATGTATTGCATATTCAAATTGCTTATGCTGATGCAAATATAAACCATGTGTGCAGTCGAACACGCTGGCTTCGCCTCGGAGTTCGAGGGCTGCCCCGCGCGGAAATGACAGACAATCTTGGCTGGTTGATTCATTTGTTCAGGCTTGTTTTGATAGAAACATCCTTAACATTACTTGGTCCTTCGAATGCCGGATGAAAACGTGTGATCTGCGGTGGACGATTGACGACGACTGAAAACGGCGCCATCGTGAAAAGTCCTCTCTTCCAGGAGGCCGGTCCTCGGCCATCCTCCACCGGAGAGAACACAGACTTCATCCATGAACCGCGAGTGTCTCGACCAGCGGAGAGATTGTCACAGGTCAGTGGTTGTATACAACAGATAGTAAAAAACTTTTTTGGGTTTTTGAAGGATAGTAGGGTTTCAGGGAGTTCCTTTACCCGAAGAGATAGTACATCTTAGCTTAGCTATTTTCTGGAAGAAATACAGATTTAACTTTGCTATTTTGGAAGACTTGTTGGAAGACTCGGACAGTACAGAATTAACTGTTGTTTATTCTGGAAGGCAGATTAAGGCATTCCTTGTCTGGTAGAGAGTACAAGTGTAGTTGATTATATCTGCTCGGATAGTACAGAATTAACTGTTGTTTTTTCTGGAAGACAGATTTAGGGGTCCTTATTTCTGGTAGAGTACAGATGTAATTATTACTATATTTGGAAGTGATAGTACAACGTTTGTTATTTATAGAAGACGAAAATAGTTTATCTATTTTCACAGACACAGAACTGATCAATCTGTGAGTGTGTATGTGTATTGTATGAATGTCCAACGTTTGAGAAATCTAAAACTGACCGAGGGTTGTGAGTAAAAACACCCAGGAATACCCGCTCCAAATTGGGAGTAGAAGCTTGGTATTCAACCCAAAGTCAGGCAATTTGAATTTTTCTCAACACTGAGGAACCATAACTAGACACCATAACAATTAAGACTGTCAGAAATGGCGGCAGAATTGATGAAGGAAGTTAACTGTCAACTTTCCGAATTTGAAATAAAGGAAAAATGTAGGTTAGTTGAAATTGAAAAATATTGATTAGCTTCTCGTTTGTAGCTGTTCAATGTTGAGAACTGTGTGTGTTGTTTTGTGTGTCTGAGTCTGACTATGTGTGTGTGTGAGAACAAAGAAGAGAAAGGGTGGGGGTTGAGTCAGTGAGCTGGAGTGTGTGCGATTGGGGATTACTAATACCACTTGGTATTTTATCCCATGTAATACAGTAGGATTATAAACAGCAGACTGTTGTGGATGTAATAGACAAGAAATCTCCACCTGAAAAAGTTGAAGTGAGAATTGCCACAACAGGAAAATTGAGTTGCTGTCCTACTGATGAGAAACCAGTTTTTAGAACACCCTAGGTGTTGACAAACTGGTCCAATTTTCTAAAATTGGGGTATTGGGTAGTATAGTAAAGTCCAGGGAAACTTTGCAGTGTAGAGATTGGAAGTTAATAAGAAAAGAAAAGGAATGTGTAAAGAAAGAAAAAGAATGTGTAGAAAAGGGAAAGGAACAATTAATGTTCCATAGAAAGGATTGATGAAGTCCAAATGATAGGGCAAGTGAGAAAGGTGTCATAGGCAGATTTGCAAGTGGAAAACTGTATAGAGTAACAGAATGAGAACCTATGTGGTTGAGGGATGTAAGACACTGAGTTGGTTGCATGAATTGAAAGAGAGAAGTAGGTGTTATGAAAGATGGAATGAAGGTTTTGAAAGTGAACATGAGGAATCTTTGCAAAAGCATAGGTGTTTCCTGATTTTGAATTTTAAGTGGTGTCAAACCTGAGGTGCGGGGGCAGAATTTGGTTCTCTAACTGAGAGGCAAGGTAGGTTGAGAAGGAAAAGCGTAAGTGAAATAGGATGAGCGGAAAGTTAAGAGGGGGTTGGAGATGACTGAGAGGTAAAGTAGGTTGGGCAGATGCCAGAAGGAAAGCGTAAGTGAATTGGAACGAGCGGAAAGTTTAGGGGGAAGGAGCTGTTGCCATTGGCTTGAGATTGCCTGCTCGTAAATTGGCAGGGAGGAGTGGCCAGTAAACTGGAGCCTTTGGTAGGGGGCGTAACCCCTGGCAGCTTGGTTGCCTGGGGACCGCGTGATTGGCGTATGAACAGTGAGGCCCCCCCCCTCCCTTCTTTTTCTGCTGTGAGCGTCTAGGATAGGCTTGCACACGAGGGCGGCCAAGGAGAAGACGAGTAATTTACATAATGAATGAAGGGTTTGAGAACTTGTTTTAAGGAAGTGTACGATTGGGAAAATGAATGACTAGGCCGGGACCCCAGTGGGGCTTCGGACTGCGAGTTGATGTCCAAACCTCTGGATTCCCCCTCTGACAGTGACAACAGTGAGGACATTGAGGAAGATATTAAACATATGTTTGACCTCGAGAATTACTTAATGCGTCATCAAACTGAACCGATGAGATGCAGCTGTTAAAAAAGGAAGTCACATATTTAGGCCGCATTTTGACTGAAAAGGGGCGCATTTTTGGTGACAAGCAAAAAGAAGGCGTTGCCCGAGCCCTAAAACCAATAACAAAGAAGTAAATGATGTCCCTTATAGGTGTACGCAATTATTGCCAGGCATGGATTGCAAAGTACTTAGAAATCACACGACTATTGCTGGACATCATTTATGACAAGCCAATGACATTTGAGGAAAAAAAAAATGTTTGAACACTTGAGGTTGACAAGCTTTTGAACTTGTCAAGTGTGAACTCATTGATTAAGATGTATTAGCACTACCAAATTACTATGAGCCATTTGAGCAAACAGTGACTGCAAAAAATGGTTTCATGACCTTGTGTGGCTGCAGACGCGCAGGGCTCATGAAATCACTTGCATATTAGTCACAACAATTGGATCAAGCAGCCTTCACCCACCACATTCACATTGCACGGCGACCTAATTGTCACATTACACTGATAAGGTGCGCTCAGCCCAGCGTCACTTTTTCCCGCACCAGTAGAAGGCACACCACACGACTGTGGAAGCCGAGTCCAAATTATCACCAAACAGCGACCTGACCTCTTGGACACCTTTCTCCCGACTGGAGAGACAGTTTTTTGACGGCCGCAAAGGGGTGGGAATTTTTTTTTTAACAAAGCATTTTGTTTCAAGGGATATTAAAATCTGTATGTGCAGGACAAGCAGCAGAAACTTCTGTGCTGATCCAGAATTGTAAGATGTTTTCTAAAAAACATTTTACAATTTGGACTGACTGCCAAGATATATGTTTATGTGTTCTGTCGACATTGGGCAAACGGCGTTTTAAAAAAATCACAAAAGATGAAAGAAAAGTTGTGCATAAAGCACGTCTAAATAAGTATTTGTAAATGCAAAATTTTCTGAACAGAAAATGAAACGATTACAATTGAATACTGCCTCGCTGACAATGCAGCAAGGGGTAATGCACACACACACACACACACACACACACACGCAGCAAATCAACTTGACAATTTGATCTCACGCCAGGGAAAAATACACCACTAATTGAATGCACACATTGGGAGAAAAAAGGTGCAAACATTGCTGAGGAAATTGTTCCCACATATAGACTTTTCAACAAAAAACTTTTTTTTAGACAAAGTGTTAGTTGTTTGGGTTGCAATATTGTTTGGTTATAATTAATGTGCTTTCAAAATGGATTACGTTGTTTCCAACAACACATGATGATGTTAAAACAGTTGGAAAAAGTGTTGTGTAATCGAATTATCCTGACATTTGGAATTTCAAGAGTGATTTAAAGTGAAAATGATGCATTTTGTGAATAATGTTTGTAACAAGTGGGACAGTTGTTGCAAAATTGACTCAAAGCGTCATTTTGCATACAGTCTGCAGGACTTGTGGAACGCACGAATGGAACTGACTTATCAAGACAAAGAAAAAAAAAAGAGACAATGGCCAGACTGTGTTTCAATCACAGCAATGAGGATAGTGCCAGCCGAAGGAAGGACACTATCCCCTTTTTATCCTATATGGCCTCACACATAGACTCTCAGGTTCATCAGAACCACCAGCGACTGGCACATCTGTCCCAGTCCACATGAAAGACATGTTTGACCACAATTACTGGCCAGTGTGTTTTGATCCACAGATAAACCACGTCCATGTGGGAGACCAACTCTTCCTCAAGGTGCTGAAACGACCTCGTTGGGACAGTGAACGCTGGGACGGCCCTCATCAGGTGATTGCAGTGACCCCGACGGCAGCAAAGGTCGAGGGGCGTGGCGGCTGGAACCATCAGTCGCAGTGCAAGCTTCTCCGGTCCCTGCTGAAGGCTGAGCGACGCAAGTCCCTTGGAGAGGATCTCCACCACGTACACTCCAATGTACCAACAAAAGACCACAGTTGGAAAGAGGGTTTTCCGTGGCAAACACACCCCTCTCGGAAGGATGGAGCAAGCCGCCGAACAGCAACTGGGCACTGCCCTGTCGACCAGATGCATCATCTACTTCCTTGCAGGGCTGTGCCTGGTCAGCGCACAACCTCGAGACCAGGACAACGTCAAACGCAGACGAGTTGCACAGGCGCAGACTGCTGACTACACGCACATCAAATAAAACCTGCAGCCTCTGAAAAAACGCTCAAGGTCACTGATTCATGTAACTTGCATCACAGAAAAGAGTTGCAGTTGTGAATGTTTGATGTTCCGGGTTTATTTTGTACATACATGTATTGGACCAAAAACTGCATTAGCTTTGCTTTATTATCTTTTAATTGTTATTATTTTTTTGGGCTTCTCGTTCGGGGCATGGGTTTCTACCCTTTTCTCCAAGAATTTTTGAGTTTTTGGGTAGTTTTTCTCCCCCCTCAAGCGACAGCCTTTGATGATGAGATTTGAAACTTGATAAACAGGTGGGATATGTTAAAGAAATTTAAGTTTGTATGTTCATCTGTTAGTTTTGTTGTTTAGTTTGTCATCTTAGCAAGTTTCAAACTATAACTAATCTTACAGGCCCCCTTTGTTGCACATGCATTCGTATCTTTCTGGCCTCTAATTAAACTTTCGACAGCTACGGGTGCCAGGTACGGCCTCCTCGCGAATGTGACTCCCCAACGCCAGAACCCTTTTCTGTAAACACCTCCCTTGGGGTGTTGATGACCTCTTTAACCCTTCGTAGATAATGTTGGGGCCCGAGGCCTCTTAAGGCTGTAACTTCTGCATTTAGGGAGGTCCAACACAAGGCTTGGTATTTCTAAAGCAACAATATCGTCATGGCCATAAAATAAGTTCAACACGTTAAGCCTTGTGAAAATACACTGCACAGGTCAAATGAAGTTCAGAGTGAACTTTTGCTGTTAGAATAAGCAGAAGTATGAACAAAAGGTGTCTTGTAAGCTGAAACCGTTAGAATAGGCAGGAAGAGGGTGGGCAAGTGGGATGGAGTCAAATGTCAAGTTTTCCATTCTGTATGTATTGCATATTCAAATTGCTTATGCTGATGCAAATAAAAACCATGTGTGCAGTCGAACACGCTGGCTTCGCCTCGGAGTTCGAGGGCTGCCCCGCGCGTAAATGACAGACAATCTTGGCTGGTTGATTCATTTGTTCAGGCTTGTTTTGATAGAAACATCCTTAACAGGAAGGTGCTCCTCTACGGCTTAACTGCCACGCACGCCGGCCGGAGCTCTGGTACGGTCCGAACCGCGCGAAACGTCGCCACCGATCGTGTCCGGGGGAACGTGCTCTTCTTCGTCCACTCTCCTCTTCGCCCACGCTCTTCTTCGGCGCACGCCGGCCGTCTAACCGCTCCAGCGCCCTGTCGTGCCGCTCGGCGAAACTACAATGCCCCCGAATATTTTTTAGACCCGCGAAGCACTGAACCCACGAAAGGTGAACCGCGAAGTAGCGAGGGTTCACTGTATGTATAAGACCAAGACCTACAAAAAAGTCTCTTGGAGCAATGAGCTAGGTTTTACAGGAAGTCGGCCACTTTGAATTTACTTAAAAGGGGGCGGGTCACCACAATGGACTTTGTGTAGAAATTATTATTGGGGCCCGAGCAGCGACCGCGGCAAGGTCCCTATTGTTTTTGTAGAAATTATTATTAGGGCCCGAGCAGCGACCGCTACGAGGTCCCCATTGTTTTTGTGGAAATCATTATTATTTTTATTATTATTATTAGGGCCCGAGCAGTGGCCGCTGCGATGTCCCTATTGTTTTTCTAGAAATTGTTATTAGGGCCCGAGCTGCGACGGCGGCGAGGTCCCTATTGTTTTTGTAGAAATTATTATTAGGGCCCGAGCAGCAACCGCTACGAGGTCCCCATTAACCGCGATAACCGAGGGTTCACTGTATTACTCTTACTCGATCTTGGCGCCGCTTTTGACACTTGATCATAACATATTATTAAAACGCCTTGAAACTTGTGTTGGCATTTCAGGTTCAGCGCTTTCTTGGATTAATTCGTATCTGTCGGAGACGACGCACCGTGTAATTCATGGCAATGCGTCTTCTGATCTTTGTAAGATCACACGCGGAGTTCCGCAGGGATTGGTACTAGATGCTACCGCTTGGTGATATTATACGGAAATATCACATTAGTTTTCATTGTTATGCTGATGATACGCAATTATACATGCCGTTGGATATAACGAATCCGTGTGATTGCTATAAATTAGAGGCATGCCTTGCCGAAATTAAACTATGAATGTCTTTCAATTTTTTGCGTCTTAACTCAGATAAAACCGAGATGCTGATCATTGGACCAGCGCGTCATCTGTACCTTTTTCAAAGACACCACTATGAGTATCGATAAATTGCCCAAAAGGATTCAACAAAAAATCTCGGTCTTATATTTGACACAACTATGTCGTTTCAAATGCACATTAAAAATATTACTAGAACTGCATTTGTTCATCTGCGTAACATTGCTAAAATTCGCCCAATTCTATCAACCTGTGATGCAAAAATCTTAATCCATGCGTTTGTTACGTCTCGCCTCGACTATTGTAACGTTTTGCTCTCGGGTCTCCCCATGTCTAGTATTAAAAGTTAGTTCAAAATGCAGCAGCTAGACTCTTGACTAGAACGAGAAAGTTTGATCATATTACCCCGATACTTGCCAATTTGAATTGGCTTCCGGTCCACTTGAGATGTGATTTTAAAGTTCTGCTACTTGCCTATAAAATATTGCATGGCTTAGCACCTTCCTATCTCGTTGACCTCGTGGTACCATATGTTCCGTCCCGAAACCTTCGCTCACAAAATGCTGGTCTTTTAGTGATCCCGCGAGCCAAAAAGAAGTCCACAGGTTCTAGAGCGTTCTCTATTCGGGCACCAATGCTTTGGAATGTATTACCCTCAGGTATTAGAGGCGCCACCTCAGTAGAAATGTTCAAAACACTATTAAAGACGCATTTATACTCTTGTGCATTTAGTTGAACTATTTGTTGGCCTGTTTACTGCCGCTTTTTCTCTTATCTTCTCTTTTCTGCCCCCTTTTCCCCGGCTGGGGGATTAGGTGACGGTCACCCACTAGGAAGTTTAAGGCATTGACAAACTGGGCATGCACCTGTTCCAGTGATGTCGTCTTCCTGCAGCGCGACATTTATTTATATACTTTAGCATCTAATTTAATTATTTGTTGGCCTGTTTACTGCGGCTTCTCCTCTTTTCTGCCCCCTCTTCCCCTGCTTGGGAATTAGGTGATGGTGACCTGCTATGAAGATTACGGCACTGACCAACCGGGGAGGGACCTTCTCTGCCGAAGTCGTCTTCATGCAGCACCTCTTCTGATTTCCCTATATTTCAGCACTTCGTTGAACTACTTGTTGGCCTGTTTACTATTTCTGTTCTTTTTTTTCTGTTCCCAATTCCACGGCTTGGGAATTAGGTGATGGTGATTCACTTGGAAGTGGCTGTTCTGAATTTACCCCAAACTGACTATTTCAAGATCAAAGGCTCAACCTCGGATATGCTGCCATGGCGATTACGGTCCTGGATGAGGACCCACTCCACTAAAGTCATCTTCCTGCAGCACTTCATTTAATTGACTCTCACATTATCTCATCTAACATTGTATAGCATCATTGTATGTGTCAAATGTTGCCCACTTGGCATCCAAAGCAGCCTGGTCATCCTGGAAGGGGGTTTCCCCCCCATCTGTGGTCCCTTCTCAAGTTTTCTCACTTTTCCCCCAATGGGGTTTTGAGTTTTTCCTTGCCCTCCTGGGGGTTAAGATCAGTGGATGTTGATTGTGGTTATGTAAAGCCCTTTGAGACTGTCTGTGATTAAGGGCTATACACATAAAATTGACTTGACTCGACTTGGACCAGAATAGAAGTGGATGAGGGAAAAAGGGAGGGGCGGTGTTGACTGATATTGTGCAGATGGAAGTAGGCTGACCGGGTTGTGTTATTATGCTTATGGAAAGATAGAGTGCTGTCAAGGATGACACCCAGACTCTTGACCTGAGGGGATGGGAAAACAATGGAGGGGCCAACAGGAATGGGAAAACTGCCAACTTTGGATTGTATTGATTTTGTACTGAAAAGAATAACTTCTGTTTTGTCGCTGTTAAGCCTCATGAAATTATTAGAAAACCAGTCATTGATTTCAGATAGACAGGAGGTGACGGAGGTGGGAGGGAGTGATATGCTGGGTTTGCAGGAGAACTAGAGCTGGGTGTCATCCGCGAAGCAATGGAAAGCGATATTGAATTTTCGGAAAATGCTGCCAAGGGGAAGGAGGTATATGATAAATAATAGGGGGGCCAGGACCGAGCCTTGGGGCAAACCTGAGGTGACTGGGAGGGACTTTGATGAGAAATATTTAAGCTGGATGAACTGAGTGCGGTCTTTGAAGTATGAATGGAACCAGTTGAGGGCGGTGTGGGTGATGCCGATGGAAGAAAGTCTTTTGAGAAGGATGGTGTGTGAGATGGTGTCAAAGGCCGCAGTCAGGTTAAGAAGGATGACAATGGAGAATGAATCTGAGTCAGCTGCAATGAGGAGAGCAGAGGTGACCTTGAGTAGAGTTGATTCAGTGCTGTGAAGTGCACGGAAACCGGACTGAAAGGGTTATTGCAGGTGAGATGAGAGTGGAGTTGAGTGGCGACTACATTATCTAGGACTTTTGAAATGAATGGTAGGTAGGAAATAGGGCGGAGGTTCAGGAAATAGTACTGAGCGGCTTTTTCTTAATCTCATGAGAAAATGTACTTGGGCAAGCACAGTCGAAAAGAGTCGTGCGTTATCTCAGCCCAGCCTCACATTCTTCCCCCGGCACGGGTCTACGTCCAAGGGAAGGTCCTCTCCAGATTAATCATTGTCTGGATGGTTGATTCCCAGCTGGTCCCCAAGACTGGTATTCCACGGCTGGCCTTCTCCGGCGGGCAGTCTCTCCGTCTCTTCTGCTGGTATTCCCCTGTAATCTTGTCAGTGTGCATGTATGTGTGCTCCAAAATCAAATTATGTCTTTCAGAATGTGTTTTTGCAATGGCGTCCCCTTGAACCCTCCAATCAATCAATCAAATTTTATTTATAAGAGCACTTTTCATACATAAAATGCGGCTCAAAGTGCTGTACAATAAAAACATCCAAATTACAACGAAAAACTAAAACCCATTCCACCCACTCAACATAAACACAAGACACATCCACATACACGCCTGAACTCGCACACACACAGAACACTCGCATTCACACAACTTAATAAACCATCTTAGTAGAAAGACAGGGTAAGGCACAGAGAAACCATATGAGAAAATGTACCCAGGGTAGGTCATCCGCGCTGAGAGGGATGACGGCTCACGCCCACAGGGAGCTGCGCCAACACACAGACCCCTAGCCCAGACTGACCGGGGTAGACCCTACACATAGTGCAGAGGGCCCCGGTCCGCCGGGCCTAAGGAGCCTCCGGGATGAAGCCCCCTGTGAGAAGGCCAGCCACACCTCCCAGCGCGGAGGCCCCCCTTGAGGAAACACTGGAGCTAAAATATATAAAAGAAAATGATAATGCTAAACAAAAAAGAAGCTAAAAATTAAAGGACAATAATATAAAAAGACGAAGCTAAAATATATAAGAAAAATTATGATACTAAAAGACAGAGAAGAAGCTAAAAATTAAAAGACAATAATATAAAACGACGCAGCTAAAATATATAAGAAAAATGATGATACTAAAAGACAAAGAAGCTAAAAAAAATTAAAGACAATGATAATATATAAAATGACAATCCTGAATTAAAAGACCAAGATAAATTATTTAAAAGCCAAACAAAAAAGGTGAGTCTTGAGCAGGGGTGGGCAATTATTTTTTCCATGGGGCCACATAAGAAACATTAAATATTGTGGAGGGCCGGGCCAAAAGGCTGAACTCAATTCTGCATAATATTAATTGTATTTCTTTTTTAAAAAGCAGTAAATAGCACTGTTTTGACAAGCTGGCATTAAAGTTAAGCAATGAAACTAAATACCAAATAAACTGAAAAAATGAGGTTGCCTTACAAAAATGTATTCATTCAAATTTCTCAACACAATGGTAGACATAATATTAACATTTTTTACTATTTGTGACTCATATTAGTAAACATATTCTGTCACATTCACTTCAAAACACATTTTGAGTTCCATATACTGTTGGATAGTTGTGTAAAGGTTCTGAGCATTTTAAAGACATCACAATATTGTCTTTTTGCACCAAACATTAAGCAAGATACAACATATTGACTGTCACTGAACTGTGATTTTGAGAAAAAGTGTCCCAGTTCATTGTTATCTGGTGCCGTTTTTATATTTCTCTGCATGTTTCGTCTGGTAATGCCGACTCAAATTGTAGTCCTTCAACACGGCGATCTGCTCCCCGCAAACTAAACACACAGCTTTACCTCTAACTTCAGTAAATAAATACTTCGCTGTCCAATTTTTGTTGAAAATTCTACATTCGGCATCTACCTTTCTTTTTGTAGCCTGAGCGGACATTTTTGAGGACGAACGTTGTCTTGTTGTGATTCAATCGCGCGCATGTCTTGATAAACGCATTACGTCATTATGTGCGACGCACATTGTGCGGGAATAAAAAAAAAAAACAATTTCAGAATAAAAGCAGTGCAGCTTTCGCCCATGAATGAGGTGAAATTAAAAAGTATGTTTATTTTGAAATTTCCAATTAACCTTACACTCGCGGTCAGAGTCAACCAAAGGTATGTGGCCCGGGCCATACAATGCCCAGGTCTGTCATACGGGCCAGTCAGTGCCACCCGGCGGGCCGGATGTGGCCCGCGGGCCGTGCAATGCCCAGGTCTGGTCTTGAGCCTCCTTTTAAAAATATCAACAGTCTCTGCGGACCTGATGTCCTCCGGCAGGCTATTCCATAGACGAGGACCAGAATGGCTGAATGCAGCCTCGCCATGTGTTCCAGTCCTCACCCGAGGAATAATTAACAGGCCGGTGCCAGAGGACCTCAGGGTCCGCGAGGATGGCCCAAGACCGTTAAGGCATTTAAAAACTAATTGAAGAACCTTAAAATCAATCCTGAAACACACGGGGAGCCAATGCAGCGATTTTAAAACTAAATCCAGTGCCCAATTTGGTATGTTTGCATCTCTATGTCCTATGTGGAGAATGTGCTTTGTCATATTTGTCCATGAAGTGCTGTCTGGCTTGTCATCAGTTTGTAATGTGCAGACTGAATATGTATGATGTGAATGTGAGTGTAGGTCATGAAAATACTATGTTCACACATTTATAAACTAAGTAATATAACTTTAGCATGTGAAAATAATATCATAAATCAGTAAAGACCATGACTACAATCAGTCATTCCTATGCGTAGTAGAATTAGAATTAGAATTAGAAATCCCTTTATTGTCATTGTACTCAAGTGTGCAACGAGATTAGAAGGCTCCCCTCTCCAGTGCAATACAACAATAAGACAGACAAATATATAAATTAGATTAATAAATAAGAGAGTGCAATGGAATTTAGTACAGAATAGGGTATATAAAAACACATCACGATGCTGTTCTGCAAGGTAAGGGTGTTCTCGTGTGTGTGTGAGAGTTCAGAATGGAGATGGCTCTCGGAAAGCAACTGTTTCTCAGTCTATTGGTCCTCGATTTGATGCATCTGTAGCGCCTGCCAGAGGGCAACAGGTCGAACAGGTGTGAGTTTGGGTGGGTATTGTCTTTGACGATGTTGAGAGCCCTTCTGAGGCACCGGGCGGTGTAGATGTCCGACAGTGAGGGGAGAGGGCAGCCAATAATCCTTTGCGCTGTTTTGACTGTCCTCTGGAGCCTCACTCTGTCGGCCTCAGTGCAGCCGCTGTACCAGGTGGAGACACAGTACGTCAACAGGCTCTCAATGGACGAGTGGTAGAAGGCTAGCAGCAGCTTCCTGTCCAGGTTGAATTTCCTGAGGACTCTCAGGAAGTGCAGACGCTGGTGGACCTTCTTTACCACTGCTGTGGTGTTGTGAGTCCAAGAAAGGTCGTCGGAGATCTGTACTCCCAGGAACTTGAACGTGTGGACCCTCTCCACACACACGCCTTCGATGCAGAGGGGGGGCGGCACCGTCTTGTTCCTCCTGAAGTCGACGACAATCTCCTTTGTTTTTGCAGTGTTAAGGTGCAGTCTGTTGTCCTTGCACCAAGCTGTCAGTCTCTTTACCTCCTCTCTGTAGGCTGTCTCGTCACCTTCCGAGATCAGACCGACCACTGTCGCGTCGTCAGCAAACTTGACGATGGTGTTGTTGCCATGTGCCGGGCTGCAGTCGTAGGTGTAGAGGGCGTATAGGAGAGGGCTCAGCACGCATCCTTGAGGGGAACCGGTGCTCAGCATGCAGGTGGAGGACGTGTAGGGGCCGAGCAACACAGTCTGGGATCTGTTGGTCAGAAAGTCCTTAATCCAGATGCGTGTGAGGGCAGGGAGGCCGAGAATGTCAAGTTTGGCGACGTGGATGTCTGGGATGATTGTGTTGAATGCCAAGCTGTAGTCCACAAAGAGCATCCTTGCATAGCTCTGCTGTTGTTCCAGGTGGCCCAGCACAACATGCAGAGCAGTGTTGATGGCGTCCTCAGTGGATCTGTTAGCCCAGTATGCAAACTGGTAGGGGTCCAGAGTGGGAGGAAGGCAGTCCCTGATGTGCTGGAGAACCAGCCTCTCGAAGCACTTCATGATGACTGGTGTGAGAGCAACAGGACGGTAGTCATTCAGGTGGACGGCTGGTGACTTTTTGGGGACAGGAATAATGATGGAAGTTTTCAAGCAGGAGGGGATGACTGCTTGAGCCAGGGAGCGGTTGAAGATCCTGCAGAATACATGTGACAGTTGGTGGGCACATGTTTTGAGGACCTTGCCTGGTATTCCGTCGGGTCCAGTAGCTTTCCTGGGGTTAACAGCCAGGAGCGCGCGCCTCACATCGTGTTCCTCTACGGTGAGTGGGGGGGAGTTGGAGCATGAAGTGCGGGGGTGTGACGGTTGGGGCGAGTCAAAGCGAGCAAAGAAGCAGTTAAGCTCCTCTGCCAGCGATGCACTCGGGTCTGCAGAGGTCGTGCTGCTGCCACGGAAGTTGGTGATGCTCCGTAGACCCTGCCACACCTCCCGTGGTCTGTTACTGGCAAGGTGGGCCTCCAGCCTCCCCTTGTAGGTTGCCTTGGCTAGCTTGATGCCTTTGCTCAGGTCAGCACGAGCCACCCTGTACTGGGCTTTGTCGCCTGACCTGAAGGCAGCGTCACGGGCCTTGAGGAGAGAGCGAACCCTGCTGGACATCCAGGGCTTCGCATTTGGGAAGGTCCGTATAGTCCTGTGTAGGGACACAGTTTCCATGCAGAACTTGATGTAGTCCACTACACAATGTGTGTAGACATCAAGGTCCTGATGATCAAAGAGGCCCCAGTTTGTGTCTTGAAAGCAGTCCTGTAATTCACTCATGGCGCCGTCACGCCAGGTTTTCACAGTCTTTGTGGTGGGCCTGAATCTGCGCCTGAGAGGGATGTATGCAGGTGCGAGCTGCAAGGACAGGTGGTCTGACTGGCCGAGGGGGGCGAGTGGGAGGGCCCTGTATGCGTGCTTGATGTTCGAGTACACATGGTCGAGAGTGTTGTCTCCCCTCGTTGGGCACTTGACATGCTGGTGAAACTCTGGGAGTACAGTCTTTAAATTGGCCTTATTAAAGTCTCCCGCTACTACGTGAACGCCATCAGGGTGGGCCCGCTGATGTTTATTGATGACGCACGCGAGTAGCGAGAGCGCCGTGCTAGTGCTAGCGTCGGGAGGGATGTAAACAGCTGTGACAATCACGACCGTTAGCTCCCTCGGGAGAAAATAAGGCCGGCATTTAACGGACATGAACTCGATGTCGGGGGAAGAGTGCTTCTCGACGATCGTGCTATCGCCGCACCAGTTCTCATGCACGTAAACACAGAGCCACCCCGCCCCGTCTCTTACCGGTGTCCCTTGTCCGATCCGCGCGATGTAGCGAGCGCCCGGCCAGCTGGATGCTAGCATCGGGGACGTCTGCGTGCAGCCAGGATTCCGTGACGACGATCACACTGCTGTCTCGCACATAGCGGTTTCCCAGGATTTGTAATCCCAGGTCGTCGATTTTGTGGACCACGGATCTGGCGTTGGTGAGGTACAGACTCGGCAGTGGTTGCCTATGGGGCTGCCGTCGCAGCCGTTGCAAGACACCGGACCTGCAGCCCCGCTTCTGCTTCCTCTCTCTGCGTCGCCTGCGCCGCCTCCCGGTCCCGATGACAAGCCACGGTGAGCCGGGCAGCCTCGCCAGTTCGTCCGGAATTTTGCGATCATAGCATATTCAGTAAATATAAACCTGCTAAATTAAATAATTGACATTCTGTCCCATAAATGTTTAAAATGCCGGTAATTGCCATACAATCCTTCAAGGGTCGACGAGCGATGTTCGGGAGGAGGAGCAGTGGTGGTGGTGCGTTTCCCTCGGGCATGTGTCGGTAAATCCAGCGGAGTTCAGCGGCAGTGGATTGAAGTTGTCCTGACACAGGTTGATGACATGACAGGAACAGGCAGAAGTGCGAGAAGCAGACTGGCCTGCGGGTCCACATGGCAGACAGGTGCTAACTTTGATAGGTAAGCTAAACTTTAGCCACAGTAGACGCGTCAGCGACTATGCAATCGGTGGGTGGCATTCATGAGAATCGGGATCGCTCAACATACAGATAATAATAAATAAAATCACTGTAACTGGAGGGATTGTAAACTGCTAAAGCAGGTACAACAAGCGGATCCAAAAAATTTCTGAGAGTTACCGGTGAGCAGTGGCAGCCAAACGTGCCAGCGTCCACTCAACCGGGAGTTGATTCAATATTCACAATATTTTATTATTTTGTCGTACAGTTGTTTAAAAATGGCTCGCTATCGCCCCCTAGAAAAAAAAAAACAACAAAAAAAAACAGCCCCATATCTCTGTTTCACCAAACTGAAAATTTGATGAAGTGTGTACAAAGCCAAGACCTAATAAAAAGTCTCATGGAGCCGTATGCTAAATTGAACAGGAAGTCGGCCATTCTAAATTTATCAGAATCCGAAATCCTTTTATTGTCATTGTACAGTGTGCAACAAGATTAGGGAGCTCCCCTCTCCAGTGCAATACAACAATAATTTAATCAAATATATAAATTAGATAAATAAGAGAATAAATATTGTGATGGAAAATAGTATGAAATTGGAGAAATACAACACAATACGTCGCTGTTCAGCAAGGTAAGGGTGGTCGTGTGTGTGTGCATGTGTGTGAGAGTTCAGAATGGTGATGGCTCTCGGAAAGAAAATGTTTTTCAGTCTATTAGTCTTTGATTTGATGCACCTGTAGTGCCTGCCAACAAATTTACTTCAAACATTGACGAGGCTTTGAAAACAAAAGCTGCTCTAACTTTAACTACAAGCAAATTCCTCTTGAAGATTCCTCACGTTATTTCTCGGAAATATTTCACATTTCCAACGTGCCAGTACCCCAACGTTGTCCGGGTGGCGAGGGCCCTTTATAGCTGCTCGCAGCTCTAGTTTTTAATTAATTTTTTTAAATCAATGGTGATGACAGTGAAATATGTCTTGTCTGGTATCATGATAGCTGGAGGATATTTTGTCATGATATTTTAGTCAGGCCTGATAACAGTGATGTATGCTGATTTAAGGCTACTTTTATTTTGAAATGCCGTATCACATTTTGGTGGGACCGCATTTGATGGACAACTGGGGTTGTCTAGTGTCCCCCAAAATGGGTCTGATATCACGATAGCTCGAGGGTATTTTGAAATGATTATTTTAAAATCAGTGTTGATGACAATGAAATGTGCATATTTCAGGTGGGTTTTTTTTTTATTGTGAAATTACACATCAGATTTTGATGGGACCATTTTTGATGAACAGCTGGGGTCGTCTAGTGTCCAACAAAACTAGTCTGGTATTACGACAGCTCCAGCTCTTTTATTTTAAAATGCCTCCTTACATTTTGATGGGACTACTTTTGGTGGAAAGCTGTGTTGTCTTGTGTCCTCCAAACCTGGTTTGGTATTACCATAGCTAGAGGATATTTTTTAATGAAATTTTAAAGTCAGGCATGATGACAGTGAAATGTGCAGATTTCAGGCAACTTTTAGTTTGAAATTACAAATTAGATTTCGATGGGACCACTTTTTATGGACAGCTGGGGTAGTCTCGTGTCCCACAAAACTGGTCTGGTATCACGATAGCTCGAGCTATTTTTTTTTTAACTCAGTGGTGATGACCGTGAAATAAGCGAATTTCAGGCTACTTTTATTTTGAAGTGCCACATCACATTTTGATGTGACCACTTTTGGTGGACAGCTGGTGTGGTCTAGTATCCCCAATCCTGGTTTGGTATCACGATAGTTTGAGGATATTTTTTAAAGATTTTTCTTTTAAATCAGTGTTGATCACAGTGCATATTTCAGGTGATTTTTTTATTTTTAAATGCCACATCAAATTTTGAAGTGACCACTTTTTGTGGACAACTGGGGTGGTCTGGTGTCCCGCAGAACTTGTCTGGTATCACGATAGCTTGAGGATTTTGTAATGATTTTAATTTTTTTAATCATTGGTGACGACAGACAAATAAGCAAATTTTCACGCTTTTATTTTTAAATATCCCATCAGATTTTGATGGGACCACATTTGTTTTTACGGTTCCGTCACCACGCGAGTGGCTACCTGCTAAAGCAGCACGGCTCACTATTTGAGCCTTTTTCGCGTGTTTTTTCCTTTACCCAGTTTTATTTATTTTACCTCATCGCAGCAATGGACATCCAAATTGCGGTGGTTTTATTGCTGCTGGGGGCTGTTTTTTGCGTGATCGTGTCCGGAGATGTCACTGGGAGCTACGGATCAATCGTTTACACAAGAGATCAGCTGTTAGCACTTCGTGCTAACCCCGTGCCGACTCCCGGAGCGAGACCCGATATCCCCCACGAGTTGAGGAGGAAGAGACGGGGGATGTCGCGCGGGGGCGAAACGCCAGGCAAAGAGGAGGCGTGACCACCCCGTCCTCCTGTCCGTTTTTATGGGAAATGTTAGATACCTTCCCAAGAAAATGGACGCGGCACGAGAGGAACTTCCAATGAGCTAGCTTGCTGATGTTCACGGATTCATGGCTAACAGACCTAACGCCGGACACCGTCGTGGAATTTGACGGCTTCCAAATACTACTTGCGGACAGGACACTGGAAAGCGGTAAGAGGAAAGAGGAGGGCTGGCTGTGTTTGTTAATGATAGATAGTGTAACCCTAGGCACATCACAGCTAAGGAGCAACTTTCCAGTCGGGACAATGAGCTGCTAGCTGTTAGCATGCGTCCATACTTGACAAGCATCGCGAGTTAACAAGGACGTGCACGTAACAGGTGCGTGAGTAAACTGCTTAAAACTTTGATCGTCATTCAGCTGACCTACAAATTGAGACGCTACAGTCAGTTTGACGTTTTTGTTTGCTTGATTGTGGATTGACATGGAGGAACAAGACAGTGGAAAGCGGACATTAAAAATGACGGAGAAAAGCTGTAGAAGATCACAAGCCTAAACGGATGCAGGCACGCAGGTGCAAATTTGCTCAATTGACCTCCATGCAACGTCAAATTGAACAATTGATGGAGGATGATGCAAATGTTGACGCTGTAAAAAACTGAGCTTCGTGTTTGCTTTAGCGGCATGGAGCAAGAATTTGTGGACCTCAATTCCGGTGTGCAAAATTTAAAGACTGAAGAGGATTTTGCCGATGACCAAAATAACTGGTTTGATCCAAAAAATGTAATTAATGGAAATGTGAGCAATGGAAGAAGGACGTTTTGAAACGTGCAGAGGAAGGATGCAATAAACAAATATCACCTGATGATAGTAGATCTGCATCAACTAACTACACCCATAGAAGTAGAAGTAAAGAATCTAACAGACAGAAGCTCACTTCTGTCAACGTCTTCAATTAAATTAAAGGCTCAAATGGAACGAGCATGTTTAAAGGCAAAGGCTGCTGATTTACAACAAAGGTTGGCACTTGAGCAAGAAGAAGCTGCAATTAAGGCAAAGAAGCAAATGCATGCAATGCAAACGGCACTCCCTGAGTCTGATGCTAAATTGGATGTCTTGAGAAGATATGAAAATACCCAGGAGGATGGTATCCACATTCCTGATGAGTGTGTTACAATTTAAACAAGGAAAAACATTCAATTACCATCACAGCCTATCAGAGCAACAAGCAGTGTTGACCTGAAATGCTCCCACTTCGACTATTCCAATGGCTAGATTTCCACATCAGACAGAAAGTAGAGAACAACAGGGACATGTGCTTGATGGCCTTTGCCAAGCAATCTCACAGCAAGCCAGTGTCGCAGAATACTTAGCAAAGAGTCAAAAAGCATCGCTACTTACCGAACTTTCCATTCCTACGTTTAAAGGCGACCCTCTGCATTATAAAACCTGTATAGGTGCCATTGAACATGGGATTGAAGGCCGTACAAGTGATAACCGTGATCATCTTCAATTTTAGCTGCAGTATACTAGTGAACAACCACATGAGTTGGTGAAGAGCTGCATCCATATGGAACCTCTGACAGGATATACCAAAGCAAAACAAATCTTGAAGGAGTTTTATGGTGATGACTTCATGATAGCAGAAGCATATTTAAAGGAAGCCATGGATTGGCCAACAATCAAGTCTGAAGATGGTGTTGCACTTCAGTCTTTCACATTATTCCTTATGGGCTGTTTGAACATAATGGCAGATGTTAATTACATGGAGGACTTGGACAACATGGCTAATATAAAGGCATTGGCAAACAAACTTCCATACAGACTTATAGAATCTTGGAGAAAATTTGCCTGCAATCTCCAAGAAAGAACAAATAGAAGAGTGAAGTTTAAGGATTTTGTTGACTTTGTTGACAAGCACGAAAGATTCTATAAAACAGAAAACAAAATCACAACACACAGAAACACCAAAATCAAAGAAAGTCTTCACAACAGTCATTGTGCCCGCCAAGATGGAAAACAACAAAACCACCACGCCAAAGGCAGAACCTGTTTCAGTGGATGCTATTGCCAAACCATGTGCTAATTGTAATGGAGAGCAACAGTCTCACAATTTGTAAGGAATTTAGGAGAAAGCATCACAAGGATAAGATTGACTTCTTGAGGAGCAAGGGTCTGTGTTTTGCATGTTTGATGCACGGTCGCATTAGCAGTTGCTGGAAACAAAAGCTTCAATGTCAAGAATGCTCTAGACTGCATCCTACAGCACTACACATTGTCCATAAACTTCTGCAAAGAAACAGCCTAAGACGATTGTGAATAGCAGTACCTATTAAGCGCCCTCGTACAAACAACAGAAACCTGGGGTGTCACTGGGGCCTGTAAATAGGACTGCATCCTTTCAATAATTCCGGGATGGGTCAAGGCACAAAAAGGAACCAAGACAGTGACGACTTACTGTCCGGTTTAAAAATGCCCTGACGCCTTTTTTTAGACTGAAATAACTTACTAAAGTTTTCGTTTTGTGCCATTCAGAATGGGAGAGGGAGCCAGGAGGCGAAACAGCCGTCTTGCCAGTTCAATCCCGCACACCCTCTGACTCTCACCCTCCGTTCTGCCTTTTTATTGAAACTAACTCATCAATAACTAATCACCAGAAGACAGAAAAGCATCAACAACTAATCACCAAGAGACAGAAAACATCAATAACTCACGGTATAAAGGTCAGTTTAACTAAAGCATCAATAACTAATCACCAGGGACTCCAGCAGGCAGAAAATCATAACCCAAGGTCAGTTTAACTAAACACATCTTCAGGATACGGTGTCTGTGTGTGTGTGTGTTAAAATAACAAGTAAGTGTCTCTGTGTGTGTTAAACATTAATGAGTGTATAAAAACATGATTATGAATACACAAACTGATTACCTATCCTCAGCCCATCTTACATTTCCCCCCTGTTGTGGATTTAAAAATCATGTCCTTACGGCTTTAAGACAGATCATCATAATGAAATCATACAACAGTGTGATCATCAGTGGAGGAGCGAAAACCTCACATTAGGGAAAAATTCCCCTCCTCCCTTCCGGCGTAGAATGAGATCCTCATAATTTGATGACCATCAGGGAATAAAACTTGTCCCTGGGGTGACTTGGTGGAGGCCCTTGCCTCGTTGTAGGAGAGGACAGCCGTCCTTACCTCCCGGATCTTCGTGTATGGTGTGTGTGTGTGTGCACGTGTGTGGACAGGGGCAAGAAGTCCATGTGTTTTTACGTTTTAGTGTCCAGTTTGAGTTCGTCATTCTCAACATTAATCAGGTTGTAACGGTACATTTGGGCAACAAACCTACGATTAACCATCATCTTTGTCATAAAAATAATGCAACATGAACAGACTAAACATAACAAAATGAAAACTATAATTATCCCTATATATTGTTTTTTTAAATTCTTCATAGTGGTCATAACATCAATAATTGTTTCATTTTTATTAAAAATTTAAATGCAGTAATGTACTCCAATCAAGGCTGATATTCCTTTGTTATGTACGTCATTAATTTCCAAACAATATCTAATCTTTTTGTTCTGTGGCTTCAACATATTTATCATCTCATCAATATTAGCACCACAGAGTACTGAGTTTCGAGATCCTCACAATAGTCGTTCTCAAAATGATATTTTTTTTATCAATTTAGCTTTGTTAAGGTAAGATATTTTATTGACAATCTAACATTAATATGCAAAGAACATGTACATTAGTACGAAATGTAAAAAAAAATTGTGGTGGGGGGGGTGCGAATTGTTTTCTTCTTGGTAGGGGGGGCATGACAGGAAATAATTGAGAACCACTGGTCTAGTCACACACCAGCTCGGGTTCATTCCCTACCAGAGAAATGACATTCCATGTCCCCAGAGCTAGGCGCTTTATGTTGCCGGGGATTGGACTGCCTTTGACTGCCTCCTAGCTCAAAGGAAACCCAAATTCTTTGGTCCCGCCCACTGGTAGTGAGCCGAAGCCCTTGTATTAAATAATAAATAAATACATAAAATAAAAAAATTAATAAATTTAAAAAACGGACCGATCCACTGCTTGGGTTAGTTTGACCCACCTTGAGATCCGTTCCCACTCAGTGACAGTGTCTACAAGCCACTGCCACCAGGCCAGTGAACCGACATCCAGGCAGTGACAAAAAACGTGATCAAATTACATTGCTCATCATAAGGTGTTTGTGAGACGCTCTTTGTATGTTTCCTCAATTAAGACCTGTTTTCCATTGGTGTATTTGAAAAAAGTGGTGAACCTGTTAAATTCACTACAAAACGTTAAGAAGATGAAAGTAATGTTTGAAGGAATATTATTTTTCTATCGACATGCCGGCGGGCGGGCACAGATAGAGAGTGATAAAGCAGCACCACCCGCGCGGGGCGTGCTGACGAAAAGGCAAGCGCTCCTCCTCTCATCGCGTCCTTATTAAGACAGAAAAAAGACGCTGTTGAATTTGACCTATTCGCAGTTCGAGCAGGTGCTTAACGCTGGAGAATATCACCACTTCGAAGTTCGAACTGCTGTTGAAACGGAGAGGTAAGTGTTTTTCGTTTGTTTTTATTCAAAACATGCCTCGAGTGCATTTGTTCATGGTTAGAGATAGTTGTGTGGAAAACACTATACAAAGTAGCACCATGGATGTGGGCCTACAACACTGGCCTAGCAAACATGTGCTCCTACATCGACATAATTGACGAGCTCCAGTTAAGCATTGAATAATTATAAAACGTCATGGTGCTTTTACTCATTTAAAGAACTAAACCGACGCGTATTTTCATCCGGTGGTCAGGTTTGCATTGAATGTGAGCACGAGGGACGCTAGCTTGTTGCGTTAGCTTTGCGGAGCTAACAGCTTGCACTTTTGTTATAGAACAACAGAATGCAAGTACCATGATAATTTCTGTCATTAATTTTTGTGTAAGACACGATGTTCACTGGTTAATTACATGATTCTTAAAGCAAAGGTTACTGTGAATGCAATTTTGGTAAGATTTTTGTAGTCACACTGCATAAATCTGTCTGTCTGTTGTTTAAACTTCAATATAAACTATTATGGTTGAAATCATTAATTGGGATGGAGGGATTGATATTTTTTTAATTTATAATTTATTTTTCTTACACTGATATTGTTAAAACTCCATTTAGCCTATAGTATTAATAATTCTCAACACAAAACTGTCTTTTTTCTTTATAGAATAAACAATGCCTTCCCTGAGATGCAGGAAGTCCCCAAAGCAGGATACTATTGAACATGCAGTCAAGGGTCTGGACAAGACTGCAGAGTTAGAAGCGAAGTATATAAACTCATTTAAAGGTATGATGTTAACGCTTTTGCTAAGATATATTATTGTTTTCTGATAACCAAGCTGACATCGTTTTTTAAGTGGTTATTTTACATTAAGAGTGTCTTGACCTTTTCTTTTGTCAGTTTCAAGTTATTTCAGTGAGCGTGAAACCTGATGGTAGGAGTTCTATCTAAATTAAGGCTGTACTTGATGACGCCCTCCGGCATTTTTATACCACAATAGACCAGTGAACAAGTCCGATATTGATAGTCTAGTGTAAAGCACGTTATACGTCACAGAGATCACGTGACGCGATCCAATATGACTGTGTATACAGTGTATGTCATTGTTATGAAACTAAATAATCTTAAAGTTTTTTTTTTACGTAACCAGGTGCCATTGACATTTGTACTTTCAGTCCTAATACATACTGGCTAATGCAATGCTGGAAAATGAATTTTGGCTGGTCTGTTCCTTTAAAATCATAAAGAAGGGCTCTGCTCTATCCCTCACAAGAAGCAATGTTTCAAACCACCCTACATTAGTATAGTGGCCCAAATGAATATGATGACTCCTTATTTGTGTGCTTAAAAATATGACGAAGCTATCTTGATTTCCCTGTTAACTAGGTCGAGGAGTATTTACCAAGGCCCCTTTCAGGAAAGACGACTTTATTCTTTATTATGGAGTACAGAGGAAAATTGATAGATTCTGATAAATCTCAACGCAGGAAGATGGATGGAAGAGGCACTGTCTTTTTGTTTGACTTCCGCCGGCAAGAAAAAACTTGGAGGTGAGGCAAAGATTGAGATGTTATCTTATTTTTGTTTTTATTTAAAAAAATAAACACATACTCATCCCATAAGTGTTTGGGGAAAAATCATTCTCTAAGCAAAAATGTATACCGTATTTTCGCACCCAAAAGACGCGCCGTGTCAAAGGGCGCAACACCTGTTGAGGCCGCTATTTCTGTCTTTGTAACATATACTGGACGCACCGCCTGACAAGACGATAGCACAGCTGCTGTTAGCATAGCATGAACTTGGCAGAGCTGCCCACACTGACACAGCCGATAGCAGCCTACTATGCCCCAATAACATGAGCAATCACCCCATTGTTGCAGCAGACGCCAAGTCTCTATTGACAATAGCTGACAATGGCTCAGGCCAATATTAGGTGCATTGGCAATAGCCTACAAAGCAACGTCAGGGGAGGGACTTGGCTGCTCACCACACTCCTTAGAGTCACGGTTTCAAAAAAAAATAAAAAACTCATCATACAAGCAAACAATGAAACATAGAAATAAGATTAACACAAACATGTATCTCTCATGCCATCAATATACCCAAAAAAAATGAAAATAATACAAAAGCCACTCAGCCTTAGCTAATTCAAGCAATGCATTCTGGGAGCAGAGACCCACAATCCCATAGCTGTTTAGAGAGATTTGCATGGCTGTTTAAAGAGATGTGCTGTTATGCTTTGGACTTTTTGTCTGTTGTCTAAACCTGGGACGTTTCTTGCTTGCAATAACATAAATGATAAGACAGACTAAAACATTGTGGACAGCTGCCCTTTGTCCAGCTTTTTCCAACACCATCACCCAAACATTATAGTCAGATGGTGTATTTGTCACGGTCGATTGTAAGCATGGACAACTCACTCTTTGCCCAGCAGGGTGTGCTAACATGCACTTCCAACAGCTCGTTGATGACAAGGGCTGATGGACGTGAGTGGTACTTTGTCCATTTAATGGACGCATCGACTGACAGGGCGCTTTGTTTGCTTATGACTGCGAAAATACGGTAATTACTTTTATTCATGCGTTGAATCTGTACAAATGAAAATATAGACCATGAAGTCTCAAAGACAAGCTGTTAATAGGGTCTGATTCCAATAGAAATTTCTTGTATGATTTGATTTAGAAGATTTAAAAATTGTGGATTTCCTATTTTTATGTTTTGTGTACACAAGATTGTCTCAAAGATTAATTTCTGACATTGATTGAATAATTTTTTTTTTTTTTTTTAAATCTATTTTAAGTGTTGATGCCGCTCAAGAAGATGGCAGTCTGGGAAGACTGGTTAATGATGACCACATGCACCCCAACTGTAAAATGAAGAAGAAGACAACAGAGGACAGACCACACCTCTGTCTGTTTGCGCTCCGAGACATTGATGTTGGCGAAGAAATAACTTAAGACTATGGACCAGCTGGCCTTGGAGAACACAGGTTTGTAAGATGCATCTTTAAGTACAATAACAGAGCCCACTTGTGGTGTTCTGGTGATGTAGTTTCCAATTAGTTTGGCAATCTAATAAATGTATGTTGAGGTTTCTATGGAAGTTGAACATGCTGACTGACTGGGGGAGTTCTCCATTGTCCACTATCTGTAATTCAAATTTGTGGGTCTGAGTCAAAGTTTGGCTCTTCAGGAACAACGAACTGGTCAGGGAGTGACAGTATTACAAAGTTCTGCGTTACTCTTTTCTGGGCGGTGGCCCTGTTAGGCCATCATATGCCATATTGCAAATATCCCCATTGTGGGACTAATTAAGGACATCTTTATGTTGTGGTTTCCCTACCAGAACCAGCACCAACCCTGTATATTCATGATATAAAACACTGTTTCAATTTGATATTTAGCCTTTCTATACTGTAAAAATAGAAGACCCCAGGCTTTCCTGCGCCCCCTTGCCCAATTGGTGGTGTTCAGGAGACAACCTGGGACTGAAATATCAGTCACAACCAGTGTTGTTTTCGTCACTGATGACTATGACGAAAATACTTCGTTAACGCCCCTTTTTTAATGACGATGACAAGCTAAACGAGGTTCTTTTATGACGAAAACATGACGTGATGTACATGAATTTTTTTCGTTGACGAGACAAAATTGTTAGCATGTGGTTCATAAATTATTTTATGTTGCTTTTAGTGAAATAAAGCCACAACAGTTGCCCAACAAAATGTTTTGCTTCTCTGCTTATTTTGGAGCAGTGAGCATTGATTCCACTGTTGCCACTTTTTTCTGTTTGTAATGAAGAATCCTTTGTAGTCCATCCAAAAGTCTTTGTTATTGGGTGGAAACCTTGAATGCCTTGTTTTAACTCAAATGGACTTAAACCCATCCATCCATCCATCCGTTATCTGTACCGCTTCTCCTCACTAGGGTCGCGGGGGGTGTTGGAGCCGATCCCAGCTGTCTTCGGCAGTAGGCGAGGTACACCCTTGAATTGGTGTCCAGCCAATCGCAGGGCATACATAGACGAACAACCATCCACGCTCACACTCATGCCTAGGGGCAATTAGAGTGTCCAAGCAACTTGCCATGCATGTTTTAAGAATATGGGAGGAAACCGAATTACCCAGAGGAAACCCATGCAGGAAGGCCGGAGCCAGAATCGTACCTACGACCTCAATATTGTGAGGCCATCCTGCTAACCAGTTGGGCCACCGTGCCGCTTGGACTAAAACCTTTGTGAATAAATTGACGAAAACTAGGGTAAAACTTTTTTTGCGTTTCCGTCGATTAAAACTGGACTAAAACCCTTTTTTTAGTTTTCGTTGACTAAAACTGGACTAAAACTATAACGAATTGGGATGACTAAATGTGATGTAAACAAATCAGCACTTTGTCCAAATGACTTGGACAAAATCTAAAATGCCTGCCAAAAACAACACTGGTCACAACACGCGTCTACAGAAGATTAATTGGCATGGGCGAAATTAATTAGTTTTATTTCATTCATGAGCTTATGTTTTGTTTTGGGTGGCTAAGGCTTAAAATGTGTAAAAATCTAATCCAACCTCAAATATAATTAATTCAATAAATTTATGATGCTACTAAAACATCGAAGCAGCCTCCTCCAGGCTTTACAGACTCAGAAATGGAGGTATGCGTATCGTGTACTCATCCTGTCGTGTCTCGAGATGTTAAAATTGCAGTTAGATAGACGTGTGCTGATTAGACAAGACTTCTAATATATCTGGTGTCACAGGATATTTGTCAGTGAATGTGTATGTCTGGTTTGAGGCTCACTCAGCTTTTTCTTGTGTTGTGGGGTCCAGTTGAGTTGAATTGCGTGTCAGGTATGTTGGCCATCTGACACCCAACTGTCAGGTTTGTGTTTGTGGGGACCCCGTAGAGCCATTTTTATTGTTGACATAAATCATAGCTAATCATCTTTTCCTTCATTATCATATGAAATACAGTTAGGAGTTGTATGTGCCTTTACTATGTTATAATCTTAGAACCTACCAGCCACTACAGGTGTCCGACAAGAAGACTTTTGGCTGTCCTGTGCTCCATTGCGCCCCTGGTGGCGTTCAAAAGACAACCTGTGACTGAAATATCAGTCACAACATATCTCTACTGAAGATTAATTGTCATGCGCTAAAGTAATTGGTTTTGTTTCATTCGTGAACTTGTTAGTTTTTGTTTTGGGTGGCCAAAGCCTAAAATGTGTAAAATTCTGATCCATTTTCTTTTTTTAATTCATTAAATTAATATTCAACTTGTTCATTAGGATGGAGGACAACCGACAATGACTGAATCGGCTGAGGTTGATGCCACCAGAACATCGAAGCAGCCTTCTCAAGTTTTGACAGACTCTGAAAAGGAGGTATGCGTATCATGTGGTCATCCTGTCGTGTCTTGAGATGTTAAAATTACAGTTAGATAGACCTGTGCTGGTTGGACAAGTTTTCTAATATATCTGGACATAAATCGTAGCTAATAATATTTTCCCTCATCATCATATGATATACAGTTATGCCTAGTATATGTCTTTACTATGTTACAATCTAAGAACCTACCAGCCACTACAGTTCTCTCATTGGGAGACTTAAGCTTTCGTCAGGTTGTCGACTGCTGCATTGCCCTCTTATTGGCTTTAAGTACACAACCTGTAACTGAATTATCTGTCAGAACAGAACCTATGTGTCTACAGCAGGTGATTTGGCATGTGGATTCTTCAGATTTTTAGAAAATAGGTAAAATTGTGATCAAAAGTTTAAAATGTCTAAAATTCTGGTATAGTTTGCAATAGTATATCTATTAAATCATTTCAAAACTTCTTAACAAGGATGGAGAACATTGGCTGTGACCGAATTGGTTGAGGTTTAGATTACCAGGACCATTGAGCAGCCTCCTCGGGATCTACAAATTTAGGAATGAAGATATGCATCCCATGTTACAATCCTGTTATGGCCCGAGGTTTTGAAGTTGCAGTTACATATTGGGCTGGGCGATATGGCTGATAAGTACATAGCGATATAAGTATTTCATATGGGTCCATCGATACACATTGAATTCTTTTTTTATATTATTTTATTTATTATCGTTTTTATTTTCCAATATTTTCACTGCCCTGTTAAAAAAACATTTAATGTAGTTTTCCTCCCGGGAGCTTTTTGTTACGGTCAATTAATTTTGTTATTACATTATTTTGTCATATCATTCATCAATATTTTAGTTTTTTTTTTTTTTTCAAATAGAATTAAGACCTTTTTCTGTGCAGATTCCTCTGGGGATTAAGTATTTAATGGGTTCTCAATTTTCTCTTGGACTCTGATGCAACCCAGTCTCCTCCCTTGGACAAAAAATATGGGCTGAATCTTCCTTGGAATAACGACACAGATTCTGACGAATCATTGTCAAATCCTGCCCCTGAACTTTGCGCCTCAGACCCAGACCATATTACTATCCCAAGGCTCAGGAGGACCAAAAGTATACAGGTAAACAACCCATATAGATTTCAGGGAATCTTACAAGCAAATTGCATATATTTTATTGGTCTCCTGCCTTCTATCCTTTATATTTCGTTGTTGTTGTTTTTTAGATTAAAAAAACAGGCTGACTTTGGAATGGATAAGCATTATTACTCCAACTCAGATGACAGTGGAGATGAATATATTCCGGATACAAGTGAGGCCTCTGATTCAGACGGAAGTGAATCTTTGAAAATTGTGGACCCTCTCTTGAAGTCTAAGAATGCCTTCAGAGATTTTTCTCCCACACCACGAATCTCAAAAGCCACCTCAACGCAGGTTGTTAATCAAGGGCGTTCACCCGTTCGGAGGAGTAGCAGCACTGGTGTGATTCTTGAATTCTATGGCTCTTCAAATATTTGTGCAGTTTAACACAAATCATCCAAAATAGAATTCAAGCACATCTGTGACAGAAATTCAAATTCAGAAGTCAAAGAGAGAGAACAAAAAAAAAAATCTAATGCTGCGCTTCTTCCGAAGACATATACTGTAAACATTAAATGTATGTTAGGACAATCTTGAAAAAAGTATTAGAACACCCTTTACTTTTATTTCTTGTTAATTTTATTAACCAAAATATGTCCATTTTTATTACAGATTAATGAATACAAAATTAAAACTCTAATCAGCTACTTTTTAATCGTTATATTTGTATAAACAAATGTTATACATCTGTGTGTTAACTTATACAAGAAATGACGGAAAAGCAAGGGTGGTTTAGTATTTTTTTATCGTATATAGTCTGTATAATATCTTTAACCTATGCTGATGCTGTTTAATACTGATTTAAATAATAATAATAATGTCATAATCTGTTGGTTTTACATGAACAAAACCTTTCAAGCACTTTTTAAAATTCTAAATACTACCTCTTGTCAGTAAGTTGGTTCACAGCACTGCCTTGGAGTGAAAGTGTGTAGTGCTGAGACAGTCGGTATGTGCTGAGTCGTCTGACGTTTGTGTGACTGGTACCCAGGAAGGTAGCAAAACCAGGCAGTGTGTATGTCGTACCCAGGAAGGCAGAGAAACCAAGCAATATGTATGTGGTACCCACGAAGGCAGAGAAACTAAGCAGTGTGTATGTGGTACCCGGGAAGGTAGCAAAACCAGGGAGTGTGCATAGATACAGACCCCAAAAGTGATTAAAACCAAATAAAGTCCCCAGAAGATCATCTGTAGTCAGGTGAAGGACCCTGTACTTTGTTCAACTCATTTACTCCCTTAGACGTACAAAGACGTCTTTTAATGCAATGGCGCCCTCTACCAAAGACGTATAAGTACGTTTCCTGTCTTTTTTACGTCATAGTGTACATAAGGGTCTGATGCAACCTCTGACTGAGAATCAGCCTTGTCCGCATTGTGAATCATGTAAAAATCACCCAGCAGGGGGCAGAGGTGCAAAAGATCCGCCTTGAATCTGCGCCAGAGGTACAAATGGGGGGCGGGATCCTGGGGTAGACTTATAAGTGTGGAGAGCAGCGTGGGTAGCAGCAGCATCGGCAGCACTAGCAGCAGTCGCATTAGTAGCGTTAGCAATGAAATCCTCCAAGCAAATGACGATCGAGGAATGCGTTTTTGTAAAAAAAAGCTTCCTAAAAGCATCAAGGCGATGGAGACGCTTTGGTTGAGAGGATGACGCTTCGTCATCGTCACAACAAACAGGCGTCTAAAGAGGGTGCGCGTGCCTTGCGGCCTGCATCGCCTGCCTTCGGACAATAGCCAAAGCAGCTGAGAGTCCTCACCAGATCCCCCCGAACGAGGAGGTAAGCGCTCGCAAGTTACCATTGAACATGTGGTTTTACCCCTCATGCTTTTATTGTACATATCATGCATCTTGCGGGCAGAAAATGTCGCATAAATGTGCAGTTAGACGCGAGCGTATCTCCTCCCCGACGAGGAAACAACAATACTGAATGGTGTGGTAATCATGCATACTTTCTAAAATTCACAGATTGTGCATCCCGCGGCAAGAAAGTTCCTCCTCGTCTTGTTGGTGTAAAGAAAGGTAAATTATAATATGAAACTTCACACGCCAGCAATAAAATGCAGCAATAAATATATATTTCCAATTGTTTATATTTCTGTAATTTACAGGTTGTGCATCAGGAAGCAGTGGTTCCGGATGGCGTCACACTGGATGGCAACCGAGGAAAATCGACTTTACAGCAACCCCTGGACGACTGAATGCCGCTGCCCATTTGGAGTCTGAGGAGCCAGCTGATTTCCTGCAGCTGTTTCTCACGGATGAGCTTCTGCAGCACATCGCGGATGCCAGCAATCACTTCCCAGACAATTATTTTCACACAAACCCCAGTGGACAAACACAAGCTCGCCTATTTTCCACGGACCAGCAAAGCCAGACCACAACGAAAGTGTCGGGTCTGTTTGCGCAAAGGCAAACGGAGTGAAACAAGAATGTGGTGTGAACTATGTTGTGTGCCCTTGCATCAAGGCAACTGTTTTATTTTATATCACACAAAAAAAAAGTATGTATGACACTGATGTATTTCATTTTTGTACATAGTTCAACAGTTCAGTCGTTTAGTGTTATGTGCAAATAAATTTATTTTATCAAAAACATATTTTTTGTGCTTTTTTTTGTTATTTTATAGAAGGCATGCATTATTTAGATGTTAGAGGTGTCATAAAAGCCATAAATAATAGTGTCAAAGTTCAAATTATGGTCAAAATGCATCAGTTTACAAAAAGCTCATTTTCTCAGTTTTTTCCCCAGGGATTGGAGTTTTCATGAAATTTAGCTATTTTCAAATGCCGATTGTTCAAGAATGGAAAAAGATAGGAACAAACATTTTTTTTCTGTTGAAAGAAGAGAGTCTCATCTTTCTTCGGGTGTGCTCCATGTCTATATAGCATTAGAATACAATATTCTGTGGGCCTTGCAATATTAGTCAAAACCCAGGAAAACTCTGGGATTGAGTGGGTTGCTCCAGTGAAAATGGCTGGTATTTAATGAGTTAAGACTGGTTAGGACATCCGGCTCGCAGTCCCAAGGTGCAGGGTTCGATCCCGGGACCCAGCTTTCCTGTGTGGAGGTTGCATTTGTGAGTGAGTTTGAGCGCAGATGGTTGTTCGTCTTTGCGTGCCCTGCGATTGGCTGGCAACCACTTCAGGGTGTGCCCCGCCTACTGCCCGTTGACAGCTGGGTAGGCTCCAGCACGCTATCCTTGTGAGAATAAGCGGATTGGATATTACATGTATGTGTTTATGCCCTAGGCCAGGCGAGGGCAAACTACGGCCCGGGGGCCACATGCGGCCCGTTAAAAGTTTTAATCCGGGCCGCCGAACTTGAAAAAAATTTAATGAATAAACCTTGTTAATGTTTTATTTTCTAAACACTGTGGTTTTCAAAGACAAATATTATTGTTGGAATGCTTTTATTCACTTTCATATAAAATTAAATGTATTTTTTTTCTCAGATGAGGTGAGGTTTCCAAAACACTCCATCCATCTGCTCCTGGTCCGGCCCCTCTGTCATATTTTAGAACCCATTGTGGTCCTCCAATCAAAAAGTTTGCCCGCCCCTGCCCTAGGCTTTGTGTCTTTGCTTGGTTGACTGTGTAATGAGTGTATGAATGCATTTCTTTCTACCAGACACCTTGGACTTCCCATGGCAGATTAATAATCTATTTTATCTATCCATCAGGGTCACGAATGTCATTTGATGAGTAGAGAATTTAGAGTCTCCAATTAACCTAATATACATGGATTTGCGCATGGAAACCTGAGAAAAAGCCCTTAGTCCTACTTTTCCATCTGAACCACTTTATCCTCACGAGGGTCACAGCCGTGACATCCCAGCTGACTTCAGAAAGTAAGTGGGCGACGACTCATGATCTCTTGGTTGAATAATATTGTTAGGGGCTCAAAATGGCCCTCTACAATAAAATGGCAGAAGAATATTACATACTCTCTGGCAGAAGAATATTGCGTTTTTTTGTTTTGTCCAATTAACTTAAATAAAACTTGGGAAAATGTAATGATTACATGTAAACCAGCTGGTCTTCCCCATACCAAGCCCTGGCTAAAACTGACTGAAAAATGCATGATGTGTGCCTTTTAAACTCCTCGGCCCATCCACTATGCCAGGGATGGGCAAACTTTTTGATTGGGAGGGGGGGGGGGGCACAATGAGTCCTAAAATACATTTAATTTTAAACGAAAGTGAACAAAAGCATTACAACAATATATATGTCTTTGAAAAACCACAGTATTTAGAAAATAAACCATTAACAAGGCTTATTCATTTAATTTTTTTCAAGTTTGGGGGGCTGGATTGAAACGTTTAACGGGCCACAAGTGGCCCCCGGGCCGTAGTTTGCCCAAGTGCCCTAAGCCAATTGATTCTAAAAAATAACAGTTTTCTTCATCAAAACAACATTTTATGATCAACATAAATGTTAGTGAGTACATAAAGGTATACTCATTCGATCTATCATAACCCCATGCACTTAGACTGTACAAAAAAAAGAAAATTTTTATTTTAAAACCTAGTATTTCGCCATGACGTCACACGCTAGCGTCAAGTGCTTGGCGCTAAAAACCCGGAAGTAACAGCGGCGCTCGGTTTGAAAGTGGAGAGTTGTGCATGGTAGGCGAGTTCGGGAGAAATGTTTGTTGAACACGAGGACTGTGGCGTAGAAGATGGTTTAACAGCGATCTAGTGCGCACCCAACCGTGATGGCTGACCAACGAAATAAATGTGGACCGACGGAGTGGACTGACAGGACGTGGAAAACAGGTGTGTGGCATGTGTGCGTGTGCACGAATGTGGTAGCGCGTTCACTATGGTGGCAGCGATCGCAAAGCAGCAGCACCACTCCTTGACAAAAGTATTGTACTTTCTCTGATGTTTTGGGTTTGCTCTGCTTTGGGGTTTGTAGTTCTGGCCACGCAAAAGTAACAAAGCAAGTTCTTGGATGTCTGCTTTTTTCTTGAACTGTTAATTGGTTAACATCGTGGCTCTTATTTTTATCTAATGTATGGAGTTTGGTGGCTATCTATATGCACAACTATATTAGTTGCACTTGAAATTGCATACAGAAAATTAGTATAAATAGGTTACGCTATAAAGTATAACAATATTAACAATCGTTATTGTTGTTACTGTTTATTTATTTTATTTTGCAATAACTGTGCTCCAAGCTTAGCTGTTGTGCCAGCTGCCAAGTAAAAATATGTAATCTCACTCAATAATAGGAATAAATACTTAACTAACATCTCAATTTTTCGGGTTGGGCTGTGGGGGAGGGGAGGGTGGCTGCCTGACATAAAGCAGACTGTCCTGCACATGCGCAGACCAGCCGAGTGTGTGAAGTGTGCGTAAGTGCAGTACCGGGACCGACCACTAGACAGCGATCCTGAGTAATTTTTCCGCACACACATTTCTAGCACACTCGTCTTGTTTTTGTGACCTTCCTGGGAAGCCCTGAAACTTTGACAGGACCTCCCCCTGAGCTTCTTATCACTGAATTCAATGCTCTTTTTTGTGGGGCCCAGATTTTTGGTCCCCACAAAAATTTTGGTCCCCTACAGTGGGTGTGCTGTCCGATGTTGGTCCCCAACATGTAGCTTATACAAACACACACACACACCCCTACTTGTTTTTGTGACATTGTTGGGCCACCTGAGCAAAACTCACATTGTGGGAACCACCCTTTCTAGTGGTTGTACAGCTCTGAAAAAAATCAGGCAGTGTCCAGGAATTTAGTTAAACACAAAAAACACTTCAAATTACCAATTAATGACCTGGAGGTCAAATGAGTGACTCAAGTGCATGTAATTCAGTCACTGTAGCCCAAAGATTCTCTGGGCCAGTGGATGAACCATTATTCGTCTTGGACAGCATTGAAGCAGGCCGTAGCCTGGTTTCTAAAGCTGAAAGACTTACTGACAGAGTAAAGGAAAATAGAAAGGAGTTAATCACATTAGGTGAAGAAGGCAAGATGAATTTATTCAAGAGAACTGTCAAAGGAAAGTATTTGACCTGCAACGACTTGGATAAAGCAGAAAGAGAACTTGTGAAATACTGTCAAAGGCGAAGTTTCAAAAAAGATTTAGCCATATTTGAAAAACAAAAAAGGGTGAAGAAAAGTAGCCCACTTTACAAGTTCAATATAGTACTTCAAGATGGTGTCATGAGGGTTGGTGGACAGTTGAGCCACGCAGCCATGCCTGAAACAGCAAAACAGCAAGCCATCTTGCCAAGGATTCACATAACACAAAGCTAGTCCTGAGATACATTCATGAGATTACAGCTCACGCTGGAAGGAACCACATGATGGCTAATCTGCATCAACAGTTTTGGATACCTCGAGCTGCTAGAGTCATCAGAAGAGTGCTACCTGACGATCCGCCTTTCAAGAGAATTGGCGTTGATTATTTTGGTCCATTCTAAGTAAGTAGGGTTAGAGGACAAGTAAAGAGATACGGCGTGATTTTTACATGTCTCGCTGTACGAGCCGTACATCTGGAAATTGCATCTTCACGTGACACAGATGCTTGTCTCAACGCAATCCGAAGATTTCTTGTCAGAAGAGGACAAGTGAGAGAGATGTATTCTGATAACGGAACCAACTTTAGATCAGCTGACAGTGAAATGAAGAAATCAATCAAAGAATGGAACACTAAGTAAATCGAGAAACACTTGCTGCAAAAAGGTATTCAGTGGCATAGCAATCCCCCAGCAGGTTCCCACCACGGAGGAAGCTGTGAGCGACTTATTTGGTCTGTGAGAAAAATCCTGAATGTCACTGTAAAAGAACAAATTTCGGGTGAAGAAAGTCAATATACCTTGCTTGGTGAGGCTGAAGCAGTTATAAACAGCAGGCCTATCACAAGGACATCTTCCGACCTCAACGACTTGGAAGCACTCACACCCAACACTCTGTTGTGGCTGAAGGTCAAACCTGAGTTACCTCCTGGAGTCTTCTGTAAAGACGACCAATACGCCCCAATACGTACCTCTGGGAATGAGCTGGTCAGCTCTTTAAAGAGTATTATGTAAGTTGAAATACATTAATCCATTTTTCTTTTTTGGACCATCTTTAACTGTGTAGTGTGTAATGTCTAAAATACAAAATGATCTGATTTTAGGGTGCAGTTGACGACTGTGGCACAGGTCCTCGCTCTACAAGTGCTAATAGTCTTCGGCAAAGAGAAAAATCTGCCATAAGGTACAGAAAACATTGGCATCAGAGTAAATGGATGCATGTTTTTGCAATGTGCGAGGAAACTGGCGAACTCAGAGAAAACTACGCAGGCTTGGGAGAACATGCAAACTCTACACAGGAAGGCCGGAGCCGGAATCGATCCCACAACCTCTGCATTGTGAGACCATCGTGCTCACAAGTCGCCCACCGTGGCGGCCGTCCATTATGAATGCCATCCCACCATCCATTATCTGTACGGCTTCTCCTCACAAGGGTTGCGGGGGGTGCTGGAGCCTATCCCAGCTATCTTGGGGCAGTAGGTGGGGTACACCCTAAACTGGTTGCCAGCCAATCGCAGGTCACACAAAGACAAACAACCATCCGCGCTCACACTCACACCAATTTAGGGTGTCCAAACAACCTGCCATGCATGTGTTTGGAATGTGGGAGGAAACCGGAGAACCCACGCAGGCGTGTGGGAAACATGCAAACTCCAAACAGGAAAGCCGGAATCAATCCCGCGACCTCTGCATTGTGAGACCATCGTGCTAACAAGTCGCCCACCATGCATCCCTGCTAAATAAATGATTAATTTTTACATTTTAGTATTTGTAAGCGATCTTGTGTTCATGACAGCATTTTCAACAGTGTGGGTGTTTGTATGAAAGCATTTCACTCGTGTATGGGCATGAGCATGTTTCAGTTGTATTTATGAATAACAATAATTTCACAATTGTGCCTGAGCGCCTTTCACTGGTGTGTATGAGAATGTTTCACCTATGTGTATGAGCGCATTTGACGAGTGTATGAGCAACAACTATTTCACTAGTGTGTATGAGAGCGTTTCACTCGTATGTATGATAGCGTTTCATAAGTATGCATGAGCAACAACAATTTCACTGGTGTGTAAGAGTGCATTTCAGAAGTGTGAAGCGATTCCTGACTTTTGTCCCCAACGGCACCTCATACTCCCCATCTCCCGCTCACTTCTCCTGACCCCATGAGCCATCCCCGTTGCTACTACATGGAGATTTGATGTGTTTTTTTGTTTTTTTTTGTTATTAGCTTCTTCAACATCTCTTCTGATTCTCATCTCTTCTCTGGCGCTCGTCTCCGCCTGTCTGATTTGAAGTCGACCTCAGAATTTGCACTATTTTGACATGACTTCTGTGGTAATCACTACTGACATATTGTGTCATTTGCTCAATAATACATTAAAATTATAATAAATAATAAAAATGGGTCCGGTTCCGAGCTCTGGCTTCATATCTTTAAAAGTGGTCTTCTCAAATCTGTTACTAATGGCCTCTAAATCGGTTGTGGTAGAGAAGGGGCAAATTAGACCTTATGGCATCTTAATTTGGTCAAGTCTTGTACCCATTTTCAAGGCCAGCGACTATTGCTTTAGCTATATACAAGAAAAGGATTACTCTGAATATACACAACAACAAATCCCAGATGTCCATCCCAAATGTTGTTTCAAAATAATCCAGTTCAGATGATAAACAAATGTATTGGTATGTTGAGGTCATTATTTCAAATCAAAATATACACTTCTTTTTCAGACAATGGGGAGGATCGAAGAAGTGGAAAAGTTGCAGGAGTAACTTCAAAACAATGCAAAGAGACAGAATCTGGAAGAATGTCAAGTTTGTCCATGTTTATATTTCTGGAATTTAGTGGGCGTGCATCTCGAAATGTTTGGGGATGGTTCGGGCTGCCAGACAAGACTTTCACTGCGAGCGCTGGACCACTGGATGCTGCGGCAAACAGCGGACTTCTTGCAGCTATTTATTACCAACAAGCTACTCCTGCACATCAATGATGCGGATGGCACAGACTGCTTTGCAGACAATTATTTTGAGGCAAAACCAAGAGGTCTGTAAGCACTCTGAAAACAAAGTAAAATATTTGACACCCACGGCAAAGAAAGCCATGCTACAGCATAGGGCTGGGCGATAAACCGAAAATTTACCGTTACCGAAATTTATTACAATGACCGAAATCATTTTGCCCATGTCGGTAAATTCGATGAATAAAAAAAGAAAAGCCTTTTGTCTGCGGCAATGTTCATGCCCCTTTAAGACCGCTACAGCGCCTCTAGTCATGTGACTCCACCCGTCTGTCGCTCTCGTTGCTGGCGATTCAAATCCAGAAGCTTTCTCACCACCCACAACACAACCATGCTGTGCTGAAAGTTCAAAGTGAGAAGCAAGGTTCGACAAGTGACAACAGCCCATGAACGGAGGCGACACCATACGAGAGAACGTCTCAGAGGTGGACGCGATAGCCTAGCACTAGCTAAAGATAAAGCTCGTCTAGTTACGTGGCGCGCACAGGATTTAAACGCTTCATGAAAGCCGTATTTCCCGATATGGACTACATCGGGCCGGGAGCTTAGACATGTCAAGCATTTTGCATCTACATCCGACTTGTGGTCGGGTCGCAACATGGATCCCTGATTGAGCCTAACTGTGCATTCCATAGATGACAAGTGGCGACTGCGCAGCAGAGTACTCGAGACGGCACATTTTCCCCGATAATACCCACTTGTTTATTTGGCTTGCATTGACATTTTCTTTCATTTTATTTCGCGTTTTTTTATTTGCCATTATTTACATCATGAGAGCATCTTGGCGCAATCTATTTGCAGAAAAAGATTTCGCAAGAGGTACCCTTTTTCTTTGTGACATTGTTCAAGTCATGCAAAGCAAGCTCAGGGTTCGCGGTTAACCGCTTCCCGATTGCCCGGGGCAAGTGAAATTTGGCCACGGGCAAGGTAAAATTATGGGCAACTTGCCCGACCGGGCAAGCATTTTTTAAAGCAGCCAAATATCTTTAATTTTGACGAAAACGGTGGTGTGATCTGTTTGTGTGCACTGTATGGTGATGGTTTAACCCAGACAACCCCTTATGTTTTGGTATGGTCCATTGGCCTTATCGGGGGTAATGGGCGGGCGCTACGGGGATCAGTTAGTTCAGTGAATGTCGAGTTAAAGTGGACGTCAATAAATCCCGCAGTATTGGAACTCGCTGTCGTAGCATCCTCATTTGAAGTTTGAAAAACACAACAAAAACCTACGATATTTTGGCCGAAAATTGACAGCCGGAAGTTTTCTTACCTTCTGCGCATGTTTACGAGTGGCGACGAGTTCGTTCAAATCCGAACATTTCGGATTCCTCTGACATGACTAAAATAGCTCGAATATTTTTAAGTTGACAATTCAGTTGTGAGTAAGGAAGGGAGTAATATTTGATTATTGGCTGTTAATTCATTAGCTCCATGATGTGACCTGACATAGTGTCAGTGACTGTGTTCTGTTTATGCTATGAAACTTATGGAGGCAGCACCACAGGCACTGGTCTTAAAGGAATACACAAATTTGCCACACTCATAATTTACTCATGTGATTCCTCAATTAATACGCTCTCCTGGACTTAAAATTGATCATCTGGATTGCTGTAATATCATTTTCCCAATTTAACATGCAGATTTGTTAATTATTAAAACTACAATTAACATTTTCAATAACTGCACAGGATGATACATTTGCTCTTGTGAGTAGGGTTTCATGGTTGATGATGAAAACAAGATTAATTTATGCTTATCAGATTATATGTTTATTTACATTTGTGGCGCACATTTTACAACCATAAACATTTTATTCTTAGAGAAAAAAAATTGTCACTTGCCCAAGTCGGGCAAGTAATTTGGCCACTCGGGCAAGGCAAATTTTAGTGGCACTTGCCCTATGGGCAAGCAGTTTTTAAAGTTAACCGCGAACCCTGCAAGCTATTTGGAATGTTCATACAAATGATTTTTGTACTTTTATTTTTCATTGAAAGTAAAGTGTACCAGTTGGTCAATAAAAAAAACAGTCAATATGCAATTCCTGCATTTATTTTGATTTTAGTCCACGTGGGAATTTATTGTGCATTTATCGTTATCGAGGTAAAATTGCTCGATTTCTCGCGATATTGATTTGAGGTCATATCGCCCAGCCCTTCTACAGCATGTATACAGTGTGAGACGTGTTGTGTTCACTTGCTCCAAGGCAATTGTTTTTAAGTGTATACCACATACCCAACGAATTGTGTAATTTGTATGGCGGGGTGTACACATGCGTTGCAAAAACACATGCACACACTGTCACTCACGCACTTCCGTATATAGTTTATTTCAGCACCTTTTGTCATGCTGTTTTTATTTTATAGAAGGAAAGCATTATTTTGATGTCTGAGCTGTCACGAAAGAAAAAATAGAACTGTTGAAGTCAAGTCAAGCTTGTGCTTGAAATGTTTGTTCTTAGTTTCTCAGTTTTTCGTGAGCAATGGGAATTCAGTTATATTCAAACGCTGTCAGGTAAAGGCTCCATATTTTTATAGCATTATAGCACACTATTCTGTGGGCGCTAGAATTGAAGGGTTTGCGTTAGTAAAAATAGGTGGGATTAAATGAGCTGAAGTGTATCTCTTGAGTGCTCCTTAAATATTTGCCTGTGTTGGTATATTTTATTTTGGTCGTGTCATGTTTATTCTTACGCTGAAAGAGACATGAGGTGTTCGAAAAAAATAAATGATTTTTTTTTTCCCGGTCAAAACTACCAATGGTGTCTGTTTTTTTTCCCTCCGTGAAATGTACGAGTTATCACTTTGACGCACATGATGTCACGTGGCTGGAGGACTGGAAACTTGCACGAACAACATTTACGTTGAAATGTAACAATGACACATATATCGACATCTAACAAACATGCATGGGCATCTAACATTGACACTTACATTGACGTCTATAACATAAACCATTACAATCACATCTAACAAACACGGACATCTAACAGACACATCGACATCCATCATAAACATTTACATAGACATCGACATCTAACCAACCTCTACATAGACATCTTACACACATCGACATCTAACAAACATTTACATAGACATCTAACATAAACACATCTAATATAGACACATAGATTGACATCTAACATCGACACATTGAGATCTAACATAGACATACATTGACATCTAACATAAGACTGTTACATCGACAACTAACATCGACACAAGGCTTTGTCAAATGACACGTCATGACGACATATACAGAGACACAAGGCACAACAGCATATTTTTGGTACAAATTGAACCCGATATGTTAGCTACCTCGTTCGACTTAAAGGGTTAGCGAACTTGTTATGGTGGTTGAGGCGTGGTGGCTACCCAGCTCGTGTAGTGTATATTAAACTTAAGTTAATAATTTATGACCAGTAAACACGGATGTTGTAACGCAAAACAATGTTCAAATGTTAGTTTTTTTTCAACACATTTCATGAGAAAAAGCTCTACTTGTCTGTGAGAAATGTATGTTGTAGACCCATTATATAACACAATATTACACAATTTTACATTGGAATTTCATTTAATAAAACATTGACAATTATCTTTACAAACACTGTGTATGATTCATCTTTTCATTTGTTGTTCAATGAGCAAAACAGTGGCGATCAAAACAGTGCAAATTAAATGACATTTTATAGGTATCTGGTTGCAATACAGTGAACCCTCGCTACTTCGCGGTTCACCTTTCGCGGGTTCAGTGCTTCGCGGGTCTAAAAAATATTCGGGGGCATTGTAGTTTCGCCGAGCGGCACGACGGGGCGCTGGAGTGGTTAGACGGCCGGCGTCCGCCGAAGAAGAACGTGGGCGAAGAGGAGAGTGGACAAAGAAGAGCACGTTCCCCCGGGCACGATTTGGGGCGACGTTTCGCGCGGTTCGGACCGTACCAGAGCTCCGGCCAGCGTGCGTGGCAGTTAAGCCGAAGAGGAACAACTTCCGCCCGGGCACTAGCGGGGCGACATTTCGCTCCGTTCGGGACCGTGCGAGAGCTCCGGAGGAGACCGGCCGGCGTGCGTGGTTGTTAAGCCGAAGAGGAACACCTTCCGCCCGGGCATGAGCGGAGCGCGAGGCTGTCAGTTATGAATGAATAAATGAATAAATAAATGAAGAATGCCAGGGCACACCGGACGGCGTACCAGCAGGTAAAAGTCGAAGTAATTAAATAAATACAAAAAGAAGTAATTGAATAAATACAAAAATAATGGCTGGGGAATAAAAAAATGTTTTAATAATTTTTTTTTTTTGTTATAACATGCATTTCACCCTCTCTCTCTCTACCCGTATATATATATATATATATATATATATATTATTATTTTATTTATTTATTTTTTTAAGCATTTTTGAAGGTGCGCCGCTACTTCGCACTTTTTTTTTAAAGCATTTTTGAAGGTGCGCCGCTACTTCGCACTTTTTTTTTTTTAAGCATTTTTGAAGGTGCGCCGCTACTTCGCGGATTTTCAGTTTTCGCGGGTGGTCTCGGTCCCCATTAACCGCGATAACCGAGGGTTCACTGTAGTAAGTTACATTCTAATTTACATTGACAGGTAATGGAAATGACTACTGGTAACCTCAATTGAACTGTATTTCAGTCAGAATGCCTCAAACATCATAAAAAAATAAAACGTTGAGTATTATTTCTCCTTCAAAATGTCAGAAGAAATACTCTATAATGGCCTGACGACATTAACATAGCTTATAGTATATAGCAGGGGTGGGAAAACTTTTTTATTGGCGGGCCACAATGGGTTCTAAAATTTGACAGAGGGGCTGGACCAGGAGCAGATGGATGGAGTGTTTTGGTAACCTCATCTCATCTGAGAAAAAAAATACATTTAATTTTAAATGAAAGTGAACAAAAGCTTGTCTTTGAAAAACCACACTATTTTGAAAATAAAACATTAACAAGGTTTTTTTTTTTTTTTTTCAAATTCGGCGGGCCGGATTAAAACGTTTAACGGGCCGCATGTGGCCCCCGGGCCGTAGTTTTCTCACGCCGGTATATAGCATAGCGGCATAGGTTCCCTCGTCAACATCAAGTGAGTTACCCTCTTACCAAGACCAAAATACGGGGCTCTCCATCTCCCGGTCACTTCTCCAGACCCCAACAGTCACCCTCGTTGCGAGAACTTGGAGATTCGATGTTTATTTTTTTTCCGCTTCTTCAACTTCGTGTCTGATTCTTTTCTCTTCTCTGGCTCCAGGATTCCGCTGTCAATCAGATGACGATTGAGGCGGGACTTCCGGTTCAAAGTCACCCTCAGAGTTTGCAACCATTTGAGATGGCTTCTGTGGTAATAACAACTGTCATAGGTGCAATTTGCTCTATAAAGCATTAAAAAAAAAAAATAATAATAAATTACAAAAAATAGTCAAGTACAGCACTCGTCTCATAAACTAGGTAAGAATTTAGCGTTACTAACGTTGCTACACTATAAAGAGTGTTTTACTGACTAGCTAAACCCAGTTTGCTTAAACTGATCGTACACTGGACGAAATCTTACCGTTGTCTTTTTACAAATGGATTATGAAATTGTTGCAGAAATTGTTTTGCTGTGACGGAGGGCAAGTTTTATAAGGTTCGTTCATCGGGAAGGTTTTATATTAGACGAGGATGGTCTTGTTCTTCGGATTTTTTTTTTATTTATAAAAGGCCGAGCATTTGTATTTGCGCTCAGACTGTGTTGCACAGTGCACACGAACCAAAAGCTCTAAAGAAAACACAATACCCGATCCAAACGGAGGGACGTGTTATCTTTATCTTCCACACCGCCTATCTTGTACTGGCTTGCGGGGAGGTGCTGCCGCCTATCCCGTCTGACTTTGGGCGAAATGCGGGAGGGACGACCTGAACAGAGAAATACAAAAAGAAGCAGTACAGCGTCAGTGTAACTCCTTACGGGATAATATCCTCGTCGCATAAACAAGGTAAGAATTTCACGGTATGCATTTTGGTGAACCATAAAGCGTGCTTTACTGACTGGAGCGACGTCGAGTTAGCCTAAATGTATCGTGCATTGGACTAAATCTAGCAAGTTAGAATTATACGATTTGTTCTTCGGGAAGGTTTTATATTAGAGGAGGAATTAAGATCTTGCCCTTCGGACATTTTTTGTGATAAAAGGCCGAGCATTTGCATTTGCGCACAGTATTAGTCCACGAAACAAGAAATACCCATGTACAAATAACTTGCAATTATAATAGTTGGAGCTGTAACAAAGTGTTTTTCATACGGTGTTGTATAAATTAGCAGGAAATTAGAACACAAATTAAAACACGTACAGTAGATACAAGAAGAACAACGACAGTCACATGTTGAGTCGAAAGCTAAAGAATAAAAATGTGTCTTCAAAACGTTTTAAAAGTGGACAGAGAGGGGGCTTGCCTAACATTCAATGGAGAGTCAGGGAATGGACTCCGAGTGCAAGTTTCAGGCCATCTATCTCAAGAAAGAGCTTCTGATGCACCTCAAACGGGTACTGCAAATTTAGTAAGTTCAGCGCATAGTTAATTCCCATGAGCAGGAGACTGGCAACATTTCCACAACCTCATTTTCTTAAGCAACAATGGAAACAGAGGCATGGGATGTGTCTTCTTGTCCCTCACTTGCTTGGAAGACATAGAGTACGTGTGTCAAACTCAAGGCCCGGGGCCAGATCTGGCCCACAACCTAATTTTATGTTGCCCGCAAAGGGCAAATCATCTGCATCAACTTCCTGTTTCTAGCATATTTTCTTCACAACAACACTGAGATATGAGATATTGCCAATTATTTGTTACCAATCCTCCCCTTTTAAAATAAATTGAAAAATTGTTGAACAATTACTTACTAGCTTCTGATTTCAAAACTGGCTTTCCAATCAATTTATATGGGTTCACAGTCCCTCTGAGGGAAACCACAACTACGATGTGGCCCGTCCATAAAAATGAGTTTGACACCCCTGACATAGACCTTCAGTACTTGCTTGGCCTGGTCCTCTTTTGCTTGTTCTCTGCTGACTTCCTGAAAGAGCATATACATCCATGGTTAGGTGCATAATGTCCCAAATTTGTGTTTGCTTTTTATAGTTCTGAATATCGCTGTCTTCAGGCAGTATCCAAGAAGCTCCAGAATCTTCACCTTGCAGGAGACTTCCAATGGCACGTTTTTGCAATCATTAACACTGCATCATCCAAAGAGAGCAAACCATTTTCAACATTTGAGATTGGTCAGTAATATTTACAAGTAACACCCACTCGTGTGGATTGACCAATAGATTAGATCTAGAAAAACATGAAATTACTCAAATTATGACAACATGTTTCAGCCGGACACCAGTGATATGTGACAGTATTTGCAATCTGCATTACATGTTTATAACAGCATATATGAGAATCAAAAAATAAATAAAAAGGGCAATGAAAACGGAAATTAAAATAGAAACCTCAACCTCAAGGATAGGATTTTTGTAGAAATCTCAAAATCGAAACTTTGGACCTTCTGATTTATTTTGTCAATTACCCGAAAGTAACCTTTGCCAAATGCCAACCCTTTAGCCAGAGCAGGTCACATACTGGCAGCAATTAATTTATTTGAATATTGTGACAAATAAAAATGTTTGCTGCACAGTCTATGAGTTAATTGCAGCTTTAAAAACGTAATACTGTTGTAATTTACCTGGTAGTCCGTGATAAGTTCCTCTGCAGACTGTCCGAGGAATTTCATCAAGGAATGGATTATGCCCTCCCTTCCAGCTTCAACGTTTTGCTATTTAAAAAGACACAAGATGATTAAGTGTCTTAAATAAATAAAAGCTCACATATGCATTGCTTACATCCCAAAAAGTGCATCTCAACTTTAAATAAAAAAAATAGCAAGATATCCATAAGCTCTAACAGATCTTTTATTGTTTTATTCTGTTAATGCTTATGATGGACTTATCCAAAATAGTTTGATGCAAATTCTATTTGCAGTAATAAAACACAACCCTCTTACATGACTGAGTGAACTGAGCATAGGTCTTATTTCAGTGCCAGTAACTCGGCCTTTTTTTCCAAGTATCTCCTTCAATTCCAGGGTGTAAAGTTCCATCTTGGTTAGCCAGGTTCTCTCAAATTGAACATATGTAATTTGTTTGAACTCTTTCTTAATCTGAAACATTTTTCCCTCAATTAGAACATTTTCAAAATTAAGAAATCTAAATCACGATTTAAATTTTGATTAATCGTCCAGCACTAGAAGATACAGCAGCAGGTATTACTCCTCCTCTAAAATAATAAAGGCAGTACAATCATCACTTAATTTGACACAGAGTTTGGATTAATTGCTGGACTATGGTCTGATATTTGTCCCACTTGAAACTAAATCTGAATATTGGTTATTTGAATGTGAATATCTTAACTTTGATATTTGAATTGAAACCTGAATGTTTTGAATTGAACACTGAATTATTGAATTGAAAAACTGAATTCGAATTACATAAATTGTATATTTTTAATTTGATTCTGAATTTTTCGATCATAATGTTTTTGTTAAGAACTATATCCCAATAAACTTGAATGTAGGACTTTAAAATGCGTTTTTAATTCCTCAAAAAAAAGGTCTCCTCACCAAAAATTCAATACTGCATATGCTCAAATTCAGTTTACTAAGTAAAAATTCAAGACTCAGTGACAGACATACGGGAGCTTTAGGGTGCCTCAAGGATGTGCAATGGATTCCAATCACCTTCCACCTATCACATCAACCCCCCATCCTTCAGCAGATCCACTGGCTTCCAGTCAATCAACAAATCATTTTCAAAATTCTTCTATATATTTTCAAATCTATGGCTGGCGACCAGTTCAGGGTGTAGTGCGCCTTTCGCCCGTAGTCAGCTGGGATAGGCTCCAGCACCCTCCCGTGACCCTGTACCGGATAAGCGGTGTGGATAATGACATGACACATGACTTTCAAATCTCTTCACAACCTCGCCCCTCCCTACCTTTCAGACATCATCCATATTCCCACTCCATCCCGCGCTCTCCGGTCTTCATCCTCCTCACTCCACCCCTTGCCTGCCACCATGGGGGACAGAGCCTTCAGCGATTCGGTTCTCCAGCTCTGGAACTCTCTCCACCTGACCTCTGTAATTGCACCACCCTCCCTGTGTTTAAAACTAAACTCAAAACCAATCTGTTCCGCCTTAATTACTCTCTCCAATTCCAGATATGTCCCTCATCCACTTTATTGTATTTTATCCTGCTTGATTTACGTGTTGGTGTTTCTACCCGTATTTGTGTTTTTACTTTCGTATTTTACTCTGTACAGCGGCCTTGAGTGTCCTGAAAGATGCTTCCAAAAAAAAAAAAAATATATATATATATATATATATATAAACACACACACACACACACACACACACACACACACATATATATGTTGTTTGTTTTTTTTTCATGGTGGAAAAAAATTTAATCTAAATAACTCTAATGAATTTGTCTTTTATCATGGTGGTCTGTAGGATGAATTGGATCAAGAGCCTGCCAAGTGCACCATGGTGGTGTTTGTTGTCCGGGAGGAAGAGGATCTTCAGCCACCACATTACATCGGGGCAGTTATTGTAGGTGTGAAGGTTCTTTGTCAGTTGCCATCTCTTGCACATAGATGTGTGATGCTGTTTGGCCTCATCTCTCCACTAAACCTGTCTTACCTAAGTAAGTTAAAACACGCTTTTGATGCACCACAAAAAAATACTCATGGAGATAGAACCAAACAAATTGACACGAATAGTGTGCGGTTTGAGTGTCAAACTAAATATTTGATAGCCCAAAAAAAAAACATTTCAGAATGTCCTTTTTAACCGTTTGTAGGTTGTATTCAGAGAAAAAAACTACAGCATTTTTCTAAAACAAAATTACATCAATTTAATGTCTTTATTCCAAAGTAACAAATATATATATATATATATATATATATATATATATATATATATATGTGTATATATATGTGTATATATATATATATACACAGACCAGTTGTCCTTTCATTTTACCATGAAGAGTCCTGAGACCTCTATGGCCCTGGTTAGACGACCACCCACCGCTGTGTTGTTGGGAATAAATGTGCAACATTGTTCACCGAACATAGCACAAACACCACCTCTCTCATCCAACAATACATCAACAGTCATCCTGTTTCGGAATGCCATTAGAGATTGGTTGATAGCCGTTCATGCACAGTTTCAAACCCACTTTGCGTCCAATTACCTAATTTTTGCACGTTGTGATGATGCAGTTGACCTGTCTGCGTTCTTTGTTCTTCGTTCGAGGACTCAAATCCTGTTACTTGATCTGTTAATTTACACTTACTTACTTACTTACACTAAGGAGAACACCGATGGCTTCCATGTATGTTGAATCATTTTTTTTTTTTTTTTTGCCGTGATACTCTGCTTTCTCTTTTTTAACGTCACCGATGTCCTGTCATGACATTGGACAGTTCACACAGTTTATTAACAAACAATATAAAACATACCATTTACGATCAATCAATTACATTTTGTGAAATGGCACTCTCCAGAAACTACCAATAATCTATAAGCAGGGCCTAGTTATGAAAAACACATACAGATATGCACTAAGTCTCAAAACCTTTTACATTTTTGGGTGATTTATCAAATGATCTATCATATCCACACCACCACCAGATTTCCCCTCTTGATAGTGATTGAAGTTTATTTCAACCACTATCAAAACCAGACACAGTGGTGGTGAAAAGATTCCTAACCGCTTAGCTCTGTCAGCAACATTAATGCTATTTAAATTTTCAAGAGCAACTATCATAGAAAACATGTTCATCTACATCAACTCTAGTCACAGGATACACGCTGACCCAATCCATACATGTATTATCAAGATAAGCATTAATATAATATCAATAATACAATTTCATTTGCTTATTTTGGATATCTCGTTGTCCAATTGCTATCTTTTCACGAAAGTACAGACTTTCTCCTGTAACTTTGTTCTGTGGACCAATAGTTGCCCACTTGAGTATTACTCATGGTTCCAACTCAAATCTATCAACATGTCGTCCAAGCTCCACAAATATGTCCCATCACTTTTTTTTTTTCAATTATCTGCTTGGTGTTTGCAAATCCATTTTGATTAGTAATTGGGATTCTTACTGTTGGTATTGTACTATAGTCACATCATAGTTTGTTTATGTAACTCTGGGTTGTTCCCACATATAACACAACAACAAAAATATCAGAATAAAATTGTATACATCCAACATAGAACAGCTGCTTTTAACCACTTCAGGGTCATTTTGTCTGAAATATCCCCTCTACTTAGTCTGGTGTCTTATGAAATAAGACCACCCTATCATCAGACTTCCGCTCATCTCCTTTGTAGGAGATTTCAACCAAAATGACCTTTTTACATGTGTCAAATGAACCAATGTTGACTCTTCTACTATATTTACAGCTGTGAGAGCTGTCAATAAAACTAAACATGGCATTCCCCCTCGGGTAATTACATATGTCTTATCTTCAAACTTCTTTCAAGCATCCAGTCTCCTGGCTCCACTAGTTTAGTGCCCTGCTAGGAGACAGAAAGATCCTCACCACTCTAAATTTGTGCCTGTCTTTGTTTTTCTAACACTTTTCACATGTAGTCAGCTAAAGTTGCTTCAGCATCTATTTCCCATTTGTTCTTAAATTTGAGGTATTCTATAAGGCCTTCCAAACAATGTTTTACAACGTCTCGGTCCTAAATACAATGAAATACAATACAGTGCAACTCTCTGTATATAACTCAAATTAACTCACATAAACACATTTACAGTAGATACCAGAAAAACAACAGAACAGCAACAGTCTCATGCTGAGTCAAAGGCCCGAATATTCATCTTCAAGCGAGGTTTAAAAGTGGACAGAGAGGCGACTCGCATAACATTCAATGGAAAGTCACAGTGCTTGTCGTTTTTACAAACAGTTTTACTAATTTCCATACACTGTGTCCACTGCCTCCCCGTTTCCTCAATGCATAGCCTTTTCACTTTTTTTTTTTTTGTTCATTCTTTTCACCAATCCAGAGCTTTGAGGGTGGTAAGCACAATTATCTTTCAAATCAACGTGAAACATTCCTATCTCTTTCACAAGTTAGTTAACAAAATGGGTACTATTATCACTGTTTATTATTTTCAGGAATACCATATCTCGGAATGATATCCTTACAAAGTACTTTTGCCACTGTCAATGCATCTGGATTTGTTGGTTAGAAAGAGTTCTAACCATTTCGAATTCACATCTATGATGACCAAACATTTATTTTATTTTTTTTCTTCACTTTGGTTTTTATCAAATAAGTCCATATGAATAATTTGAAATGGATATTGTGGTGTAGGAAAGCGTCCTCTGCGTGGACTCAAATTACCTTGTGAATTGTGTTTCGCACACGTTAAACATGCCCTACAAAAATGTTTCGAATAAGCATTAAAGCCGTAAGCCGTATAATAACGTAATATCTGATGCACCATTTCCCCTGTTGAGACATGTGTTATCCCATGACTCAATATAGCAGCCCATTTGTAAAGATTATTGTTTGGTCATACAGAGATCACGTAGCGATGTTACACCATTTTCCTCCAAAGCCTTTGTTTAACTTTGGGACTTCTATCACTAAAACGTGTATGTCCGCAACAGCTTCTTTAGCTGTATTGTCTGCAATGTGTATTCAAGGAAAACACTTATGCAATGTATGCGCTACACATTTTAAGACGACTATATGTGTAAATAGTAACACAATTTACTCTCTTTAGTTTACACGCTTTTGTTTAAGATACTAATTCTGTTGCATGAGCTGAGTAATTTGAGGAGTAACTGCTAAGTTCTTTTTCCCAGTGTCATTTGATACAACTACAGTATTTTATTTATTTATTTATTTATTTATTTCCATCTACAAATAGCACTTCTCCGTTTTCTGAAGGCGAATCTTTTTGATGCCTTTACTTTTGGTTACTTTTTTCTACTAACTCATAACAATCTAGTTTTGTACCATCCTCCTGACATAATAATGACAGCCGGGTTTAATGTTGTACATCTCTCTATAATCAGATGTGGTTTTGATAACAATGTATTCATACACTATAAATGTCCCGCCGGTGACAAAAACGTCATGTTCATCAGCAAAAGCAATGCAGAAACCGCACGTGGTACTCTCAAAACCAGAGGATGGAACAAAACTATGGTTGCACTTGTTTCTGCAATTTCCAGATTGTGGGACTAATAAAAGACCATCTTTATCTTAATCTTATATCTACAGCAATAGATACTGCATTAACTGTTCTCATGCAGTGCTTCAATGCACATTCTACGTTGTCTAGTTTGGAATAGAAGTATGCGATTGGTTTCATCTTATCTCCATGTTTCTACACTAAAACTAAGGCCTTTTGCATCTGGACAAAGGGTCAGTGCCATACTTAATACGAACACTTGTTTCCTTTCACAAAAGCTGAATATGCTTTATCAGTCCAGTGTAAGGACAATGTCATTTAGAGGTTTTCCTCATTCATCATTTTACTCAGTGGCACAGTAATTTCTGCATAATTTGGAACTCAGACTTTACAATAATTTGTTAATCTTAAGCATGTTAATTTTATTTTTATTTCCTATTTTTCTAACTTTATGACTCATTTTACTTCAACCAGTTCTACCTCAAAGTGAACAAGTACACATCAATGTTATTTGTAGTCTCTAATTTCTTCTCTGCTTTAATTCCTTGGATGTTAAGATGGCGGCGCGCATGGACGCAGCGGCTAACAGCTCCCCCTCACAGTGCTCCTTATTACTTTTTATTAGTGTTTGCTTGCTCTTATTGGCATCAACTGAGGCACAACATCGATATACCCGCCAGGACATCGTGAACATTGGATATCGATGCGAAATAACCATCACAGAGGAATTTTGCTATGATCGCAAAATTCCGAACGAACTGGCGAGGCTGCCCGGCTCACCGTGGCTGGTCATCGGGACCGGGAGGCGGCGCAGGCGACGCAGAGAGAGGAAGCAGAAGCGAGGCTGCAGGTCCGGTGTCTTGCAACGGCTGCGACGGCAGCCCCATAGGCAACCACTACCGAGTCTGCACCTCACCAACGCCAGATCCGTGGTCCACAAAATCGACGACCTGGGATTACAAATCCTGGGAAACCGCTATGTGCGCGATAGCAGTGTGATCGTCGTCACGGAAACCTGGCTGCACGCAGACGTCCCCGACGCTAGCATCCAGCTGGCCGGGCGCTCGCTACATCGCGCGGATCGGACGAGGGACACCGGTAAGAGGAGGGGCGGGGGGCTCTGTGTTTACGTGCATGAGAACTGGTGCGGCGATAGCACGATCGTCGAGAAGCACTCTTCCCCCGACATCGAGTTCATGTCCGTTAAATGCCGGCCTTATTTTCTCCCGAGGGAGCTAACGGTAGTGATTCTCACAGCTGTTTACATCCCTCCCGACGCTAGCACTAGCACGGCGCTCTCGCTACTCGCGTGCGTCATCAATAAACATCAGCGGGCGCACCCTGATGGCGGTCACATTGTAGCGGGAGACTTTAATAAGGCCAATTTAAAGACTGTACTCCCAGAGTTTCACCAGCATGTCAAGTGCCCGACGAGGGGAGACAACACTCTCGACCATGTGTACTCGAACATCAAGCACGCATACAGAGCCCTCCCACTCGCCCCCCTCGGCCAGTCAGACCACCTGTCCTTGCAGCTCGCACCTGCGTACACCCCTCTCAGGCGCAGATTCAGGCCTACCACAAAGACTGTGAAAACCTGGCGTGACGACGCCATGAGTGAATTACAGGACTGCTTTCATGACACAAACTGGGACCTCTTTGATCATCAGGACCTTGATGTCTACACGCATTGTGTACTGGACTACATCAAGTTCTGCATGGAAACTGTGTCCCAACAAAAGACTATACGGACCTTCCCAAATGCGAAGCCCTGGATGTCCAGCAGGGTTCGCGCTCTCCTCAAGGCCCGTGACGCTGCCTTCAGGTCAGGCGACAAAGCCCAGTACAGGGTGGCTCGTGCTGACCTGAGCAAAGGCATCAAGCTAGCAAAGGCAACCTACAAGGGGAGGCTGGAGGCCCACCTTGCCAGTAACAGACCACGGGAGGTGTGGCAGGGTCTACGGAGCATCACCAACTTCCGTGGCAGCAGCACGACCTCTGTAGACCCGAGTGCATCGCTGGCAGAGGAGCTTAACTGCTTCTTCGCTCGCTTTGACTCGCCCCAACCATCACACCCCCGCACTTCAAGCTCCAACTCCCCCCCACTCATCGTAGAGGAACACGGTCAACCCCAGGAAAAGCTACTGGACCCGACGGAATACCAGGCAAGGTCCTCAGAGCATGTGCCCACCAACTGTCACATGTTTTCTGCAGGATCTTCAACCGCTCCCTGGCTCAGGCAGTCATCCCCTCCTGCTTGAAAACCTCCACCATTATTCCTGTCCCCAAAAAGTCACCAGCCGTCCACCTGAATGACTACCGTCCTGTTGCTCTCACACCAGTCATTATGAAGTGCTTCGAGAGGCTGGTTCTCCAGCACATCAGGGACTGCCTTCCTCCCACTCTGGACCCCTACCAGTTTGCATACCGGGCTAACAGATCCACTGAGGACGCCATCGACACTGCTCTGCATGTTGTACTGGGCCACCTGGAACAACAGCGGAGCTATGCAAGGATGCTCTTTGTGGACTACAGCTCGGCATTCAACACGATCATCCCAGACATCCTCGTCGCCAAACTGGACACTCTCGGCCTCCCTGCCCTCACACGCATCTGGATTAAGGACTTTCTGACCAACAGACCCCAGACTGTGTTGCTCGGCCCCTACACGTCCTCCACCCTCATGCTGAGCACCGGTTCCCCCCAAGGATGCGTGCTGAGCCCTCTCCTGTACGCCCTCTACACCTACGACTGCAGCCCGGCCCACGGCAACAACACCATCGTCAAGTTTGCTGACGACACGACAGTGGTCGGTCTGATCTCGGAAGGTTACGAGACAGCCTACAGAGAGGAGGTAAAGAGACTGACAACTTGGTGCAAGGACAACAGACTGCACCTTAACTCTGCTAAAACAAAGGAGATTGTCGTCGACTTCAGGAGGAACAAGACGCTGCCGCCCCCCCTCTGCATCGAAGGCGTGTGTGTGGAGAGGGTCCACACGTTCAAGTTCCTGGGAGTACAGATCTCCGATGACCTTTCTTGGAGTCACAACACCACAGCAGTGGTAAAGAAGGTCCGCCAACGTCTGCACTTCCTGAGAGTCCTCAGGAAATTCAACCTGGACAGGAAGCTGCTGCTGGCCTTCTACCACTCGTCCATCGAGAGCCTGCTGACGTACTCTGTCTCCACCTGGTACAGCGGCTGCACTGAGGCGGACAGAGTGAGGCTCCAGAGGACAGTCAAAACAGCGCAAAGGATTATTGGCTGCCCTCTCCCCTCGCTGTCGGACATCTACACCGCCCGGTGCCTCAGAAGGGCTCTCAACATCGTCAAAGACAATACCCACCCAAACTCACACCTGTTCGACCTGTTGCCCTCTGGCAGGCGCTACAGATGCATCAAATCAAGGACCAATAGACTGAGAAACAGTTTCTTTCCGAGAGCCATCTCCATACTGAACTCTCACACACACACGAGACCACCCTAACCTTGCAAAACAGCATTGTGATGTGTTTCTATATGCCCTATTCAGTCTTATTTATTTATCTAATTTATATATTTGTCTGTATTATTGTTGTATTGCACTGGAGAGGGGAGCCCTCTAATCTCGTTGCACACTTGAGTACAATGACAATAAAGGGATTTCTATTTCTATTTCTATTTCTATTTCTAATGTAAATACTAGCCCTTCTTATCAAATTACCATCTTTTTTTTCCGTGTCATTTCCATCTGTGCATTTCATTCCAGTTACTAACTACAGTTACCTTAATAGAAAGATCATCAACTGAAGTATGAAACATAACATATTTATTTCTTCAAATCATCCTTACAGCAGAACCTAATTCTTATCCTTATTCATTTGTTCAAGTCACACCTTCTTCAATCACCAAACTCTCTCTCTGACTTCCTCCCCCTACTTGGGAACGAGCATCTAACTTCAAAGAGCTGTTAACTCTTTGTTACAGCACACTCATGAGTTACGATTACACCAATACCCATTGCCCTCTGTCAAACTTTCCTCACTCCTTTTTTTTTTTTAATTTTCCAAATTCACTGTAGCCTTACCAAAGCCACTCAAAACTATCAAGGTATCAAATCAAAAACTACAAAATCAGGAAACACCTATGCTCCTACAAGGGTTTCTCATGCTCACTTCTTCATTCAATTAAGATTTCACAACACCTACTCCTCTCTTTCTGAAAAAGACACAAGTATACAATTAAGTAAAACCCATCATCAGAATGATATACCTTGTCTGTCGGATCATGTAAGTATAAATTGTGCCATCAATAATCTTTTTCTGTAAATTAATCACATCCCCACAACTTGGGCTCTCATTGTTCTGTAAAAGTAAACCTAATTTCAATTCATGCAACCAACTCAGTGTCCTTCTGGGTCCCTCAACCACACAGGTTCTAATTCTTTTACTCTAGACAGTTTTCCACTTGCAAATCTGACTATGACACATTTCTCTTGCTCTATCATTTGGAATTAATTTATTACAAGCAATCCTACATGCACCAGTGTCACATAAAAAGGTAATTGGTGACCCATTTACCAATAAGGTTATTTCAGCTCAGTTATTTCATCAAAGGCCAATATCTCTTGTAAATTTAGGAGGACCTCTTCATCTAGAAACTCATCTGTTCCTTGATCAGCCTCTAAATCCTGTTTAGATGCTTCCTATCCTAGTCATGCTGAAGGTTGCTTTTTCTCAGGGCAATCTCTTGCTATATGGCCTTCTTTACCACAACGCCAGCAGCCTGATGTATTTTGCCTGTTTGCTCCTCTTCCTATTCTTCCTCCTCTCTGTCGTCTGCCCCTTTGTCCTCTAAAGCTACCGGCCCTTTCCACCTCGATAAAAGACCTCCTGTCCTACCTGTCCTACCTGACCTGTCCTGTCTATAGACCTCTGCTTCTTTTTATTTTCTATCTTCTCAGCATGGAGGGCGTGATTTACATACTCCTCCAGGGTACCTGTTGGCAGGCAAATGAAATGTTTATTTACCCACTTATGAATTACCTCTCTTGAGCCTGCATGTAAAGCATTCTTCAACTGCTGTTGAAATGGCCCATTTACATTACCATTTTCCTGTAGCCCGCTGTGATTTTTAAACACAGCTGTCATTCTCACTTTGTGTTGCTCAAAAGTCTCATCATCCTTTTGTTTTACTCTTCCTATTTCAGTGTAATTTGCTCTATCTGACTTTTCGCATTCCTTTCCTTTGCTTATTTTGTTTTCATTCTCTTTTTGTTTCCTGTATCCCTCTTCTCTTTTTAAGGCTACCCTCATCCAATATTCTGTTTCCTCAAAGCCATTTTTCTTCATCTTTTTGGGGTCTTTTTCGTCTTTCCTATGATTGATCCCTGCAATGCGGCTATTTTTTGTGTATTTAACTGACCATTAAAGCCATGTTCAGTTATCCATGTATCTAAATACTGAGTTTTATCAGGATCCTGTTTTTCGATGAACTTCCAATCTCTACACTGCAGCGTATCCCTGGGTTTTATTTTACTACCTAATATCCCCATTTTAGAAAATTTGGACCAGTTTGTCAACACCTAAGGTGTTCTAAAAACTGGTTTCTCATCAGTAGGACAGCAACTCAAATTTCCTGTTGTGGTAATTCTCAATTCAACCTTTTCAGGTGGAGAATTATTGCCTTTGCATCCACACCAGTCTGCTGTGTACAACCCTACTGTATTACATCGGATAAAATACCAAGTGGTATTTGTAATCCCCAATCACACCGTTCACTCACTTTACATACGGTTTGCGCAAACATTCACACACGGAATTTAAGTGTACACACAGACTCCGCCGTCCTACTTTCTCCACGGAATTTCTCGGACTCCGCCGTCATATACCTGCCATTGACTAGTATTCACAGGGTTTTTTTATTTCTCACTCCACTGTCCTTCATGGACCTGCCATCGACTAGTATGCACAGGATTTCTTATCTATACACAATTTCTTTCTCTTTTCTCTATCTTTCTTTCTTTCTCTTTTCTTATTTATCTCTACTTCATGTCTTTCTTTGCTTTTTTTTCTTTTTTATGTTTTATTTTTATTTATTTATTCTTAATGCTCATTTATTTATTCTGAACACTTATTTATTTATTCTTAACGCGCAATGACCTCCAGTCAGTCACTTCCCCCCTAAAAAAAAATATCTCACCACTGTTGTCTTCCCTCCATTGGATCGCCGTCAACCGTCAGATCCCAGCTGGTGGGGTGAGGTCCAGTCCTGGAAAAGGATTTTTAGGCTCTCTCTAGTGAGCCTGCCATGGCCATGGTCTTTCTGGAGTTCACCACACCCGCTGGAATCCTCAGGTATCTTGGCTTCCCGCTCGAAGGACCAAAATAATGTCAGGTTCAATCACCTAAGCATTCACTGAACAAAGGCAAAATGAATGAAAGGAAGACAAGAGTTGATCTTTTACTCGCGAGGAGAACGAACGGAGGTGTGCTCAGTTACATCTCCAACTTCGTTCTGGAGCACACTCCGCCGAGCCCTCTATTTTATTTGGGAAGTCCCTAAACAATACAATGTATTTGCACTAAGGAACGAAGGGGGGAGCACCAGCAGGAACATGTAAACATTTCAGACACAAGAGGAAAGACAGACATCAATGGCAGTCATTTACTGATTGAAAAGGCAGATATGCCTTTTAGTGCTCTGGCACTAAAGTCTCAGTCCTTTTGGTTCAGAGGTGTGTCTCGGCACACCTCCTTTGATGTTGTAGACGTTGATCCTGTCTTCAGGCATCCGCTTCTCTTGAAGTCTTCTCATCCATATGGTCAAACATAGGTCACACTGTGGAACAATTCTTTTGCAATACTAATAGAGTAAAATATGGGATAAAATATATCTTCAACCTAACAATAGTGTAAACTGACATACTGAAGACTGGACAGTCATTAATTTGATTGTCCAGTCTTTCCCTCATGAGATAATGCTTCACTTAGAAAATGTGTACAGCGCGAGCTGAAAATGCATTTGCAGTACTAAACTACCACATTTCTATAACAGCTTAATTCAACGTTTCCAATGTAAATTTCTTCCTTTATATAGTGTAAACTGACATACTGAAGACTGGACAGTCATTAATTTGATTGTCCAGTATTTCCCTTATGAGATATTGCCTCACTTTGCAAATGTGCACAGCGCAAGCTGAAAATGCATTTGCAGCACAATAAAAACCCAAACTTCTATAACAGCTAAACCAAACGTTTCCAATGAAAGATTCCACCTTTATATCGTGGAAAAAGACATCCTGAAGCCTGGACAGTCATTAATTTGATTGTCCAGTATTTCCCTTATGAGATAATGCCTCACATAGCAGAATCATAAAAACATGGACGTGATGGTAAACTGTCCATTGTGCCGATAGATGGTATTCTCATGAGGTTAGGCTTGCTATGGAGAGTGGCATGGGGGTTGTGTCTCATGGTTGGAATGGGAAAGATGTCAATTTGGGACACATCGTCAGTAGTGTTCCATCAAATCACTGGGTGTTTCGGCCTTTATCACTAGACACCCTCATCGATGGTGGCCAGCGGCCGGTTGATCACGCCCGCGCTTATGTCCCATGCCCAATTAACTGTGGTGGATGGTTCTGCCCTGGGTACTCAAGTGGGATGACGCAGATTAGTGGTGGGATGGGGAGGGGGGACGGGGGTCATGTTGCTGATCTATGAGCCCAGTAGGGGTCCTTCCTCTTCATCCAGATCCACTGGCTGCTTCTTTCAGCCGCTTTAGAGAGCGATCTGACTGTGTGCCGCAGAGCCTGTCCATGGATTCCCAGGTCTTTCAGCAGCTTGATGGTTGATGAGGCCAGAAACCCTCTGCATCCAACTTCGACGGGATAGACCTTGGCTTTCCACCCTCGTTGTTGTGCGTCCGCCGCCAGTTCAGTGTAGCGCAACTTCTTACGCTCATAGGCCTCTTCAACTGCATTTTCCCACGGGACTGTGAGCTCTGCAATGTAGACAGTCTTCAATGAATGGGACCACAGCACTAAGTCTGGCCTTAGGGTGGTGGTTGCAATCTCTGCTGGGAAGATTAGTTGCTGACCTATATCGACCAGCATCTTCCAATCCCGAGCCTTGGTTAGCTGACCAACTTCTGGCTTGAGAAAAGGATGGTTGGGCTTTTCCTGTCCCTCTCGGACAAATTTTGGTGCTGTAATGGTAGTGGTGGCTCTTAAGGGCAAGGAGTTGATGGTAGTTCTCCTGCTTTCAAGCACTGCTGCCAAGCTCTTGAGGACCTGGTTGTGCCTCCAGGTATAGCGGCCTTGTGTGAGGCTGGTCTTACAACCAGTCAGGATGTGTTTGAGAGTTGCTGGTGTTGGGCAGAGGGCACAGGTTGGATCTTCGCCATACCACTGGTGGAGGTTTTTTGGGGATGGCAGCACGTCATTGGTAGCTCTGATGATGAAGCTGATGTTGCTAGCTTCCATCTCCCAGAGATCCCTCCAGCCAAGCTTTCTTTTCTCCAGGCCTTCCCACCTCATCCACTGTCCCTGCTTGGCAAGCGAGACAGCCTTTGCAGACCTTTCAGCCTCTTCCTGGCGGCGCACCTCCTCCACGACCATTTTTTTCCTCTCTGCGGTTGAGGCCTTACACCAAGTTGGTTTGCTTGCTGTAAGGCCAAAGCCTCCTCTTCCCCTCTGGACGTGTCCCACAATATCGCTGTGCCTCAGGGCTGCTGTGGCATGCTGCACTGCACTGGATGGTGTCCATTTCCGTGCAGTTGACAGGGGTGGTGCCGTTTCACTGATGGTCCGGTCTCTGGAGTCCGTCAGCGTCATCTGTAGTCTCACTTTAGAGCACTTGTATTCTTCAGTGAGACTTGTGATGGGCAGTTCGAGGACTCCTTTGCCATAGAGGCTGATGTTATTCAGACAGCGTGGGACACCAAGCCACTGTTTCACATATACTGTGATGGCTCGCTCCATCTTCTCCACAGTTGTTAGTGGGACCTCGTAGACAGTGAGTGGCCACATCACGAGAGGGAGAAGCCCAAATTGCAGACACCAGAGCTTGAGCTTCCCTGGTAGTGGAGTCTTGTTGATGTTGTTCAGATCGTTGATGATATCCTGTCTTAGCTGCTGCACCTGGTTTTTATCCTTAAGACTTGAGTCATACCATCTGCCCAGGCTTTTGACAGGTTGTTCTGCCACCGTTGGTATTGGTTCGTCACCAATGCAGAACTTCACGTCTTTTAGCTCTCCCTTGATTATCGAGATGCTACGTGACTTGTTCGGCTTGATTTTCATCCGGGCCCAGCTGATGTTTTCCTGCAGCTTACTAAGTAGCCGCCTGGTGCAAGCTGCAGTGGTGGTCAGAGTGGTCATGTCGTCCATATATACTCGGACGGTGGAAGGCGGATCCCGTTCCTGGTTCGCTCACCCCGCCACCCATTTTGAGGCCCTGATGATGACCTCCATGGCCATTGTAAAGGCCAGGGGTGAGATCGTGCAACCTGCCATGATGCCTACTTCTACTTGCTGCCATGATGTTTTGAAGTCGGGTGTTGTGAAGCACAGCTGCAGGTCTTCAAAGTAGAATTTTACCAAGGTAGTGATGGATGTTGGAACGCGGAAGAAGTTGAAGGACTCCCAGAGAAGGCTATGCGGAACTGAACCAAAGGCATTGGCTAGGTCGAGAAAGATGACATGAAGATCCCCTTTGTTCTTCTTCGCTGCTTGAATCTGATGCCAGATCATACTGGTGTGCTCCAAGCAGCCAGAGAATCCAGAAATTCCAGCCTTTTGTACGGATGTGTCAATGTACTCGTTTTTTCTCCAGGTAGGTGGTGTGTGTCAAGACGCTGAAAAAGATTTTCCCTTCAACGTTGAGAAGGCTGATTGGCCGAAATTGACTGATATCTGCGTCCTTCTCTTTTGGAATTAGTACACCTCCAGCCCTTCGCCATGCCTTTGGTATTATCCCCTTCTGCCAGACGATTCTCATTAGCCTCCAAAGATAGCGTAGGACATCTGGTGAGTTCTTGTAGAGCTTATATGACACTCCATTTGGTCCTGGTGCAGATCCTGATCTTGCACGCCCACCATGTTCTCCACTTCTTTCCATTTTGGAGGGCCGGTCTCGATGTTGACCTCTGGTGGTCGAATGGGGGGGATATCATGTGGGATGGCTAGCTGTTCATGCCTTTTCGTGTCTTGGTAGACCTTTTCCAGGTGCTCTTCAAGTTCCTTCTTTGAAGTTTGCAGGAACCCGCTTTTGTCCTTAGCGAAGAGATCTTTGACAAACTTGAAGGGATTTTTATAGAACAGGGTTCTTGTGTGTTCCTTCTTCCTGCGAAGTTTCCTCAAGTTCTCTGCTCTTCGTAAGGTTTTCAACCGGAGCTTGATGTCCCCATGGAGCAGCATGAGACCTTCTCTCTCTGGATCAGAGGCTTTTCTCCACTGTTTCCGCAGGTCCCTTCTTTCCCTGATCAGTCTCTCTATCTCTTGTTGCCTCCTAGGTTTGGTTGGTGGTGGTATTTTGTTGGTGGTTTTCCAGCTGTTCACTCCAAAGCGCTCCTCTCCATAGTGGTAGATGATGTCACCGATGTGTTCCAGCTTTCTCTCTGCAGTGCCCACTTGTTGCTCCAACATTTTCACCAGGTCGTTATTGACGGTTTCCCACTCTCTCTTCTCAATAGTTTTGGGCCACCTCACACTCTGTCTGTGCCCTTTGATCTTGTTCTCTTTGGGAGGTCTCTGTGGCTGGGTGGGTTCTACCTCCTGCAATTCTGTGTTTATAATACCCTCCTCAGTGACAGGGGGGCTGATGCTCTGCGAACTTTGGGTTTTTTCCCGTCGCTGTGCTTCACTCGACTGATTTGACGCATTACTTCGTAAGAAGTATTGGTCAATGCGAGGCCCTTGACTCGGCTTTCCCAAACACCGCTTCTTTCCTTGGTGGATCTTCAACCCTGTAACTGATGTTACTTTTGCCCAGCCACAGGTGCAGACCTGAAGTGAGTGTCCTGCTGCCATTGTCTCATGCACCGTGTTCTTGCTCGTAGTCATGTTTGTTCCTAGGTCTGTAACCGTGTGGTCAGTCATTGAGCCATCTTGCGCCCCCGCTCTCGCAGGCTGTAGGGGTGTCATTCTTTGTAGACTTTCTGTAGCACTTGGCGGGTGTCTCCAACAAACTGAACACAGTGTCAGAGACTGCCAGCATGGGTAGCTAGCCCATGTCAGCCCCAGTGGGGTCTATTCCCTCCTGTCAGCAGTCTCTCCAGGCTGTCACACAGACTTTTTCTAAGTGTTGCTGTATCTCATGAAGGAAATACTGGACAAAGAAATTAATGACTTCCCAGGCTTCAGGATGCATTTTTACACTATATAAATGTGGAAATTTACATTGGAAAAGTTTGGTTTAGCTGTTAATGAAGTTTCGTTTTTTTAGTGCTGCAAATTCATTGTCTGCTGGCGCTGTACACTTTTTCTAAGTGTTGCAATATCTCATGAAGGAAATACTGGACAATCAAATTAATGACTTCCCAGGCTTCAGGATGCCTTTTTACACTATATAAATGTGGAAATTTACATTGGAAACGTTTGGTTTAGCTGTTAATGAAGTTTCGTTTTTTTAGTGCTGCAAATTCATTGTCTGCTGGCGCTGTACACTTTTTCTAAGTGTTGCAATATCTCATGAAGGAAATACTGGACAATCAAATTAATGACTTTCCAGGCTTCAGGATGCCTTTCTACACTGTATAAAGGTGGAAATTTACATTGGAAACGTTTGGTTTAGCTGTTATAAAAGTTTGTTTTTTTAGTGCTGTAAATGCATTCTCAGCTCGCGCTGTACACATTTGCTATGTGAGGCATTATCTCATAAGGGAAATACTGGACAATCAAATTAATGACTTCCCAGGCTTCAGGATGCCTTTTTACACTATATAAAGGTGGAAATTTACATTGGAAACGTTTGGTTTAGCTGTTATAAAAGTTTGGTTTTTTAGTGCTGTAAATGCATTTTCAGCTCGCGCTGTACACATTTGCTATGTGAGGCATTATCTCAAAAGGGAAATACTGGACAATCAAATTAATGACTTCCCAGGCTTCAGGATGCCTTTTTACACTATATAAAGGTGGAAATTTACATTGGAAACGTTTGGTTTAGCTGTTATAAAAGTTTGATTTTTTAGTGCTGTAAATGCATTTTCAGCTCGCGCTGTACACATTTGCTATGGTGAGGCATTATCTCATAAGGGAAATACTGGACAATCAAATTAATGACTTCCCAGGCTTCAGGATGTCTTTTTACACTATATAAAGGTGGAAATTTACATTGGAAACGTTTGGTTTAGCTGTTATAAAAGTTTGTTTTTTTTGTGCTGTAAATGCATTTTCAGCTCACGCTGTACACATTTGCTATGAGAGGCATTATCTCATAAGGGAAATATTGGACAATCAAATTAATGACTGCCCAGGCTTCAGGATGCCTTTCTACACTATATAAAGGTGGAAATTTACATTGGAAACGTTTGGTTTAGCTGTTAATGAAGTTTCGTTTTTTTAGTGCTGCAAATTCATTGTCTGCTGGCGCTGTACACTTTTTCTAAGTGTTGCAATATCTCATGAAGGAAATACTGGACAATCAAATTAATGACTTTCCAGGCTTCAGGATGCCTTTCTACACTATATAAAGGTGGAAATTTACATTGGAAACGTTTGGTTTAGCTGTTATAAAAGTTTGGTTTTTTAGTGCTGTAAATGCATTTTCAGCTCGCGCTGTACACATTTGCTATGGTGAGGCATTATCTCATAAGGGAAATACTGGACAATCAAATTAATGACTTCCCAGGCTTCAGGATGTCTTTTTACACTATATAAAGGTGGAAATTTACATTGGAAACGTTTGGTTTAGCTGTTATAAAAGTTTGTTTTTTTTGTGCTGTAAATGCATTTTCAGCTCGCGCTGTACACATTTGCTATGTGAGGCATTATCTCATAAGGGAAATACTGGACAATCAAATTAATGACTTCCCAGGCTTCAGGATGCCTTTTTACACTATATAAATGTGGAAATTTACATCGGAAACGTTTGGTTTAGCTGGAAATGAAGTTTCGTTTTTTTAGTGCTGCAAATTCATTGTCTGCTGGCGCTGTACACTTTTTCTAAGTGTTGCAATATCTCATGAAGGAAATACTGGACAATCAAATTCATGACTTTCCAGGCTTCAGGATGCCTTTCTACACTATATAAAGGTGGAAATTTACATTGGACACGTTTGGTTTAGCTGTTATAAAAGTTTGGTTTTTTAGTGCTGTAAATGCATTTTCAGCTCGCGCTGTACACATTTGCTATGTGAGGCATTATCTCATAAGGGAAATACTGGACAATCAAATTAATGACTTCCCAGGCTTCAGGATGCCTTTTTACACTATATAAATGTGGAAATTTACATTGGAAACGTTTGGTTTAGCTGTTATAAAAGTTTGTTTTTTTCGTGCTGTAAATGCATTTTCAGCTCGCACTGTACACATTTGCTATGTGAGGCATTATCTCATAAGGGAAATACTGGACAATCAAATTAATGACTTCCCAGGCTTCAGGATGCCTTTTTACACTATATAAAGGTGGAAATGTACATTGGAAACGTTTGGTTTAGCTGTTATAAAAGTTTGGTTTTTTAGTGCTGTAAATGCATTTTCAGCTCGCGCTGTACTCATTTGCTATGTGAGGCATTATCTCATAAGGGAAATACTGGACAATCAAATTAATGACTTCCCAGGGTTCAGGATGCCTTTTTACACTATATAAATGTGGAAATTTACATTGGAAACGTTTGGTTTAGCTGTTAATGAAGTTTCGTTTTTTTAGTGCTGAAAATTCATTGTCTGCTGGCGCTGTACACTTTTTCTAAGTGTTGCAATATCTCATGAAGGAAATACTGGACAATCAAATTAATGACTTTCCAGGCTTCAGGATGCCTTTCTACACTATATAAAGGTGGAAATTTACATTGGAAACGTTTGGTTTAGCTGTTATAAAAGTTTGGTTTTTTAGTGCTGTAAATGCTATGTGAGGCATTATCTCATAAGGGAAATATTGGACAATCAAATTAATGACTGCCCAGGCTTCAGGATGTCTTTTTTACACTATATAAAGGTGGAAATTTACATTGGAAACGTTTAGTTTAGCTGTTATAAAAGTTAGTTTTTTTAGTGCTGTAAATGCATTTTCAGCTCGCGCTGTACACATTTGCTATGTGAGGCATTATCTCATAAGGGAAATACTGGACAATCAAATTAATGACTTCCCAGGCTTCAGGATGCCTTTTTACACTATATAAATGTGGAAATTTACATTGGAAACGTTTGGTTTAGCTGTTAATGAAGTTTCGTTTTTTTAGTGCTGCAAATTCATCGTCTGCTGGCGCTGTACACTTTTTCTAAGTGTTGCAATATCTCATGAAGGAAATACTGGACAATCAAATTAATGACTTCCCAGGCTTCAGGATGCCTTTTTACACTATATAAATGTGGAAATTTACATTGGAAACGTTTGGTTTAGCTGTTAATGAAGTTTCGTTTTTTTAGTGCTGCAAATTCATTGTCTAATGATAATAATAATATAATAATAATGCCTTTATTAGTCCCACAATGGGGAAATTCGAGATTCGAACCCAGGCCTCCTGGGGAGACTGGGTCCGGAACGCGGCGCCTTAGACCACTCGGCCATCCTGGCAGCCAATTCGAGATTCGAACCCAGGCCTCTTGGGGAGACTGGGACCGGAACGCGGCGCCTTAGACCACTCGGCCATCCTGGCAGCCTGCTGTCTGCTGTCGCTGTACACTTTTTCTAAGTGTTGCAATATCTCATGAAGGAAATACTGGACAATCAAATTAATGACTTTCCAGGCTTCAGGATGCCTTTTTACACTATATAAAGGTGGAAATTTACATTGGAAACGTTTGGTTTAGCTGTTATAAACGTTTGTTTTTTTAGTGCTGTAAATGCATTTTCAGCTCGCGCTGTACACATTTGCTATGTGAGGCATTATCCCATAAGGGAAATACTGGACAATCAAATTAATGACTTACCAGGCTTCAGGAGACCTTTTTACACTATATAGAGGTGGAAATTTACATTGGAAACGTTTAGTTTAGCTGTTATAAAAGTTTGTTTTTTTAGTGCTGTAAATGCATTTTCAGCTCGCGCTGTACACATTTGCTATGTGAGGCATTATCTCATAAGGGAAATAATGGACAATCAAATTAATGACTTCCCAGGCTTCAGGATGCCTTTTTACACTATATAAATGTGGAAATTTACATTGGAAACGTTTGGTTTAGCTGTTAATGAAGTTTCGTTTTTTTAGTGCTGCAAATTCATTGTCTGCTGGCGCTGTACACTTTTTCTAAGTGTTGCATTTTCTCATGAAGGAAATACTGGACAATCAAATTAATGACTTTCCAGGCTTCAGGATGCCTTTTTACACTATATAAAGGTGGAAATTTACATTGTAAACGTTTGGTTTAGCTGTTATAAAAGTTTGTTTTTTTAGTGCTGTAAATGCATTTTCAGCTCGCGCTGTACACATTTGCTATGTGAGACATTATCTCATAATGGAAATGCTGGACAATCAAATTAATGACTTCCCAGGCTTCAGGAGACCTTTTTACACTATATAATTGTGGAAATTTACATTGGAAACGTTTGGTTTAGCTGTTATAAAAGTTTGGTTTTTTAGTGCTGTAAATGCATTTTCAGCTCGCGCTGTACACATTTGCTATGAGAGGCATTATCTCATAAGGAAAATATTGGACAATCAAATTAATGACTGCCCAGGCTTCAGGATGTCTTTTTACACTATATAAAGGTGAAAATTTACATTGGAAACGTTTAGTTTAGCTGTTATAAAAGTTTGTTTTTTTAGTGCTGTAAATGCATTTTCAGCTCGCGCTGTACACATTTGCTATGTGAGGCATTATCTCATAAGGGAAATACTGGACAATCAAATTAATGACTTCCCAGGCTTCAGGATGCCTTTTTACACTATATAAATGTGGAAATTTACATTGGAAACGTTTGGTTTAGCTGTAAATGAAGTTTCGTTTTTTTAGTGCTGCAAATTCATTGTCTGCTGGCGTTGTACACTTTTTCTAAGTGTTGCAATATCTCATGTAGGAAATACTGGACAATCAAATTAATGACTTTCCAGGCTTCAGGATGCCTTTCTACACTATATAAAGGTGGAAATTTACATTGGAAACGTTTGGTTTAGCTGTTATAAAAGTTTGGTTTTTTAGTGCTGTAAATGCATTTTCAGCTCGCGCTGTACACATTTGCTATGAGAGGCATTATCTCATAAGGGAAATATTGGACAATCAAATTAATGACTGCCCAGGCTTCAGGATGTTTTTTTTACACTATATAAAGGTGGAAATTTACATTGGAAACGTTTGGTTTAGCTGTTATAAAAGTTTGGTTTTTTAGTGCTGTAAATGCATTTTCAGCTCGCGCTGTACACATTTTCTATGAGAGGCATTATCTCATAAGGGAAATATTGGACAATCAAATTAATGACTGCCCAGGCTTCAGGATGTCTTTTTACACTATATAAAGGTGGAAATTTACATTGGAAACGTTTAGTTTAGCTGTTATAAAAGTTTGTTTTTTTAGTGCTGTAAATGCATTTTCAGCTCGCGCTGTACACATTTGCTATGTGAGGCATTATCTCATAAGGGAAATACTGGACAATCAAATTAATGACTTCCCAGGCTTCAGGATGCCTTTTTACACTATATAAATGTGGAAATTTACATTGGAAACGTTTGGTTTAGCTGTTATAAAAGTTTGTTTTTTTCGTGCTGTAAATGCATTTTCAGCACTAAAAAACCATACTTTTATAACAGCTAAACCAAACGTTTCCAATGTAAATTTCCACCTTTATATAGTGTAAAAAGACATCCTGAAGCCTGGGCAGTCATTAATTTGATTGTCCAATATTTCCCTTATGAGATAATGCCTCTCATAGCAAATGTGTACAGCGCGAGCTGAAAATGCATTTACAGCACTAAAAAACCTAACTTTTATTACAGCTAAACCAAACGTTTCCAATGTAAATTTCCACCTTTATATAGTGTAAAAAGGCATCCTGAAGCCTGGAAAGTCATTAATTTGATTGTCCAGTATTTCCTTCATGAGATATTGCAACACTTAGAAAAAGTGTACAGCGCCAGCAGACAATGAATTTTCAGCACTAAAAAACGAAACTTCATTAACAGCTAAACCAAACGTTTCCAATGTAAATTTCCACATTTATAGAGTGTAAAAAGGCATCCTGAAGCCTGGGAAGTCATTAATTTGATTGTCCAGTATTTCCCTTATGAGATAATGCCTCACATAGCAAATGTGTTCAGTGCGAGCTGAAAATGCATTTTCAGCACTAAAAAACTAAACTTTTATAACAGCTAAACCAAACGTTTCCAATGTAAATTTCCACCTTTATATAGTGTAAAAAGACATCCTGAAGCCTGGGCAGTCATTCATTTGATTGTCCAATATTTCCCTTATGAGATAATGCCTCTCATAGCAAATGTGTACAGCGCGAGCTGAAAATGCATTTACAGCACTAAAAAACCAAACTTTTATAACAGCTAAACCAAACGTTTCCAATGTACATTTCCACCTTTATATAGTGTAGAAAGGCATCCTGAAGCCTGGAAAGTCATTAATTTGATTGTCCAGTATTTCCTTCATGAGATATTGCAACACTTAGAAAAAGTGTACAGCGCCAGCAGACAATGAATTTTCAGCACTAAAAAAACGAAACTTCATTAACAGCTAAACTAAACGTTTCCAATGTAAATTTCCACCCTTATATAGTGTAAAAAGACATCCTGAAGCCTGGGCAGTCATTAATTTGATTGTCCAATATTTCCCTTATGAGATAATGCCTCTCATAGCAAATGTGTACAGCGCGAGCTGAAAATGCATTTACAGCACTAAAAAACCAAACTTTTATAACAGCTAAACCAAACGTTTCCAATGTAAATTTCCACCTTTATATAGTGTAGAAAGGCATCCTGAAGCCTGGAAAGTCATTAATTTGATTGTCCAGTATTTCCTTCATGAGATATTGCAACACTTAGAAAAAGTGTACAGCGCCAGCAGACAATGAATTTTCAGCACTAAAAAAACGAAACTTCATTAACAGCTAAACCAAACGTTTCCAATGTAAATTTCCACATTTATAGAGTGTAAAAAGGCATCCTGAAGCCTGGGAAGTCATTAATTTGATTGTCCAGTATTTCCCTTATGAGATAATGCCTCACATAGCAAATGTGTACAGTGCGAGCTGAAAATGCATTTTCAGCACTAAAAAACCAAACTTTTATAACAGCTAAACCAAACGTTTCCAATGTAAATTTCCACCTTTATATAGTGTAAAAAGACATCCTGAAGCCTGGGCAGTCATTAATTTGATTGTCCAGTATTTCCCTTATGAGATAATGCCTCACACAGCAAATGTGTACAGTGCGAGCTGAAAATGCATTTTCAGCACTAAAAAAACCAAACTTTTATAACAGCTAAACCAAACGTTTCCAATGTAAATTTCCACCTTTATATAGTGTAAAAAGACATCCTGAAGCCTGGGCAGTCATTAATTTGATTGTCCAATATTTCCCTTCTGAGATAATGCCTCTCATAGCAAATGTGTACAGCGCGAGCTGAAAATGCATTTACAGCACTAAAAAACCAAACTTTTATAACAGCTAAACCAAACGTTTCCAATGTACATTTCCACCTTTATATAGTGTAGAAGGCATCCTGAAGCCTGGAAAGTCATTAATTTGATTGTCCAGTATTTCCTTCATGAGATATTGCAACACTTAGAAAAAGTGTACAGCGCCAGCAGACAATGAATTTTCAGCACTAAAAAAACGAAACTTCATTAACAGCTAAACTAAACGTTTCCAATGTAAATTTCCACCCTTATATAGTGTAAAAAGACATCCTGAAGCCTGGGCAGTCATTAATTTGATTGTCCAATATTTCCCTTATGAGATAATGCCTCTCATAGCAAATGTGTACAGCGCGAGCTGAAAATGCATTTTCAGCACTAAAAAACCAAACTTTTATAACAGCTAAACCAAACGTTTCCAATGTAAATTTCCACCTTTATATAGTGTAGAAAGGCATCCTGAAGCCTGGAAAGTCATTAATTTGATTGTCCAGTATTTCCTTCATGAGATATTGCAACACTTAGAAAAAGTGTACAGCGCCAGCAGACAATGAATTTTCAGCACTAAAAAAACGAAACTTCATTAACAGCTAAACCAAACGTTTCCAATGTAAATTTCCACATTTATAGAGTGTAAAAAGGCATCCTGAAGCCTGGGAAGTCATTAATTTGATTGTCCAGTATTTCCCTTATGAGATAATGCCTCACATAGCAAATGTGTACAGTGCGAGCTGAAAATGCATTTTCAGCACTAAAAAACCAAACTTTTATAACAGCTAAACCAAACGTTTCCAATGTAAATTTACACCTTTATATAGTGTAAAAAGACATCCTGAAGCCTGGGCAGTCATTAATTTGATTGTCCAGTATTTCCCTTATGAGATAATGCCTCACACAGCAAATGTGTACAGTGCGAGCTGAAAATGCATTTTCAGCACTAAAAAAACCAAACTTTTATAACAGCTAAACCAAACGTTTCCAATGTAAATTTCCACCTTTATATAGTGTAAAAAGACATCCTGAAGCCTGGGCAGTCATTAATTTGATTGTCCAGTATTTCCCTTATGAGATAATGCCTCACATAGCAAATGTGTACAGTGCGAGCTGAAAATGCATTTTCAGCACTAAAAAACTAAACTTTTATAACAGCTAAACCAAACGTTTCCAATGTAAATTTCCACCTTTATATAGTGTAAAAAGACATCCTGAAGCCTGGGCAGTCATTAATTTGATTGTCCAGTATTTCCCTTATGAGATAATGCCTCACACAGCAAATGTGTACAGTGCGAGCTGAAAATGCATTTTCAGCACTAAAAAAACCAAACTTTTATAACAGCTAAACTAAACGTTTCCAATGTAAATTTCCACCCTTATATAGTGTAAAAAGACATCCTGAAGCCTGGGCAGTCATTAATTTGATTGTCCAATATTTCCCTTATGAGATAATGCCTCTCATAGCAAATGTGTACAGCGCGAGCTGAAAATGCATTTACAGCACTAAAAAACCAAACTTTTATAACAGCTAAACCAAACGTTTCCAATGTAAATTTCCACCTTTATATAGTGTAGAAAGGCATCCTGAAGCCTGGAAAGTCATTAATTTGATTGTCCAGTATTTCCTTCATGAGATATTGCAACACTTAGAAAAAGTGTACAGCGCCAGCAGACAATGAATTTTCAGCACTAAAAAAACGAAACTTCATTAACAGCTAAACCAAACGTTTCCAATGTAAATTTCCACATTTATAGAGTGTAAAAAGGCATCCTGAAGCCTGGGAAGTCATTAATTTGATTGTCCAGTATTTCCCTTATGAGATAATGCCTCACATAGCAAATGTGTACAGTGCGAGCTGAAAATGCATTTTCAGCACTAAAAAACCAAACTTTTATAACAGCTAAACCAAACGTTTCCAATGTAAATTTCCACCTTTATATAGTGTAAAAAGACATCCTGAAGCCTGGGCAGTCATTAATTTGATTGTCCAGTATTTCCCTTATGAGATAATGCCTCACACAGCAAATGTGTACAGTGCGAGCTGAAAATGCATTTTCAGCACTAAAAAAACCAAACTTTTATAACAGCTAAACCAAACGTTTCCAATGTAAATTTCCACCTTTATATAGTGTAAAAAGACATCCTGAAGCCTGGGCAGTCATTAATTTGATTGTCCAATATTTCCCTTCTGAGATAATGCCTCTCATAGCAAATGTGTACAGCGCGAGCTGAAAATGCATTTACAGCACTAAAAAACCAAACTTTTATAACAGCTAAACCAAACGTTTCCAATGTACATTTCCACCTTTATATAGTGTAGAAGGCATCCTGAAGCCTGGAAAGTCATTAATTTGATTGTCCAGTATTTCCTTCATGAGATATTGCAACACTTAGAAAAAGTGTACAGCGCCAGCAGACAATGAATTTTCAGCACTAAAAAAACGAAACTTCATTAACAGCTAAACTAAACGTTTCCAATGTAAATTTCCACCCTTATATAGTGTAAAAAGACATCCTGAAGCCTGGGCAGTCATTAATTTGATTGTCCAATATTTCCCTTATGAGATAATGCCTCTCATAGCAAATGTGTACAGCGCGAGCTGAAAATGCATTTTCAGCACTAAAAAACCAAACTTTTATAACAGCTAAACCAAACGTTTCCAATGTAAATTTCCACCTTTATATAGTGTAGAAAGGCATCCTGAAGCCTGGAAAGTCATTAATTTGATTGTCCAGTATTTCCTTCATGAGATATTGCAACACTTAGAAAAAGTGTACAGCGCCAGCAGACAATGAATTTTCAGCACTAAAAAAACGAAACTTCATTAACAGCTAAACCAAACGTTTCCAATGTAAATTTCCACATTTATAGAGTGTAAAAAGGCATCCTGAAGCCTGGGAAGTCATTAATTTGATTGTCCAGTATTTCCCTTATGAGATAATGCCTCACATAGCAAATGTGTACAGTGCGAGCTGAAAATGCATTTTCAGCACTAAAAAACCAAACTTTTATAACAGCTAAACCAAACGTTTCCAATGTAAATTTACACCTTTATATAGTGTAAAAAGACATCCTGAAGCCTGGGCAGTCATTAATTTGATTGTCCAGTATTTCCCTTATGAGATAATGCCTCACACAGCAAATGTGTACAGTGCGAGCTGAAAATGCATTTTCAGCACTAAAAAAACCAAACTTTTATAACAGCTAAACCAAACGTTTCCAATGTAAATTTCCACCTTTATATAGTGTAAAAAGACATCCTGAAGCCTGGGCAGTCATTAATTTGATTGTCCAGTATTTCCCTTATGAGATAATGCCTCACATAGCAAATGTGTACAGTGCGAGCTGAAAATGCATTTTCAGCACTAAAAAACTAAACTTTTATAACAGCTAAACCAAACGTTTCCAATGTAAATTTCCACCTTTATATAGTGTAAAAAGACATCCTGAAGCCTGGGCAGTCATTAATTTGATTGTCCAGTATTTCCCTTATGAGATAATGCCTCACACAGCAAATGTGTACAGTGCGAGCTGAAAATGCATTTTCAGCACTAAAAAAACCAAACTTTTATAACAGCTAAACCAAACGTTTCCAATGTAAATTTCCACCTTTATATAGTGTAAAAAGACATCCTGAAGCCTGGGCAGTCATTAATTTGATTGTCCAATATTTCCCTTCTGAGATAATGCCTCTCATAGCAAATGTGTACAGCGCGAGCTGAAAATGCATTTACAGCACTAAAAAACCAAACTTTTATAACAGCTAAACCAAACGTTTCCAATGTACATTTCCACCTTTATATAGTGTAGAAAGGCATCCTGAAGCCTGGAAAGTCATTAATTTGATTGTCCAGTATTTCCTTCATGAGATATTGCAACACTTAGAAAAAGTGTACAGCGCCAGCAGACAATGAATTTTCAGCACTAAAAAAACGAAACTTCATTAACAGCTAAACTAAACGTTTCCAATGTAAATTTCCACCCTTATATAGTGTAAAAAGACATCCTGAAGCCTGGGCAGTCATTAATTTGATTGTCCAATATTTCCCTTATGAGATAATGCCTCTCATAGCAAATGTGTACAGCGCGAGCTGAAAATGCATTTACAGCACTAAAAAACCAAACTTTTATAACAGCTAAACCAAACGTTTCCAATGTAAATTTCCACCTTTATATAGTGTAGAAAGGCATCCTGAAGCCTGGAAAGTCATTAATTTGATTGTCCAGTATTTCCTTCATGAGATATTGCAACACTTAGAAAAAGTGTACAGCGCCAGCAGACAATGAATTTTCAGCACTAAAAAAAACGAAACTTCATTAACAGCTAAACCAAACGTTTCCAATGTAAATTTCCACATTTATAGAGTGTAAAAAGGCATCCTGAAGCCTGGGAAGTCATTAATTTGATTGTCCAGTATTTCCCTTATGAGATAATGCCTCACACAGCAAATGTGTACAGTGCGAGCTGAAAATGCATTTTCAGCACTAAAAAAAACAAACTTTTATAACAGCTAAACCAAACGTTTCCAATGTAAATTTCCACCTTTATATAGTGTAAAAAGACATCCTGAAGCCTGGGCAGTCATTAATTTGATTGTCCAATATTTCCCTTCTGAGATAATGCCTCTCATAGCAAATGTGTACAGCGCGAGCTGAAAATGCATTTACAGCACTAAAAAACCAAACTTTTATAACAGCTAAACCAAACGTTTCCAATGTACATTTCCACCTTTATATAGTGTAGAAAGGCATCCTGAAGCCTGGAAAGTCATTAATTTGATTGTCCAGTATTTCCTTCATGAGATATTGCAACACTTAGAAAAAGTGTACAGCGCCAGCAGACAATGAATTTTCAGCACTAAAAAAACGAAACTTCATTAACAGCTAAACTAAACGTTTCCAATGTAAATTTCCACCCTTATATAGTGTAAAAAGACATCCTGAAGCCTGGGCAGTCATTAATTTGATTGTCCAATATTTCCCTTATGAGATAATGCCTCTCATAGCAAATGTGTACAGCGCGAGCTGAAAATGCATTTACAGCACTAAAAAACCAAACTTTTATAACAGCTAAACCAAACGTTTCCAATGTAAATTTCCACCTTTATATAGTGTAGAAAGGCATCCTGAAGCCTGGAAAGTCATTAATTTGATTGTCCAGTATTTCCTTCATGAGATATTGCAACACTTAGAAAAAGTGTACAGCGCCAGCAGACAATGAATTTTCAGCACTAAAAAAACGAAACTTCATTAACAGCTAAACCAAACGTTTCCAATGTAAATTTCCACATTTATAGAGTGTAAAAAGGCATCCTGAAGCCTGGGAAGTCATTAATTTGATTGTCCAGTATTTCCCTTATGAGATAATGCCTCACATAGCAAATGTGTACAGTGCGAGCTGAAAATGCATTTTCAGCACTAAAAAACCAAACTTTTATAACAGCTAAACCAAACGTTTCCAATGTAAATTTCCACCTTTATATAGTGTAAAAAGACATCCTGAAGCCTGGGCAGTCATTAATTTGATTGTCCAGTATTTCCCTTATGAGATAATGCCTCACACAGCAAATGTGTACAGTGCGAGCTGAAAATGCATTTTCAGCACTAAAAAAACCAAACTTTTATAACAGCTAAACCAAACGTTTCCAATGTAAATTTCCACCTTTATATAGTGTAAAAAGACATCCTGAAGCCTGGGCAGTCATTAATTTGATTGTCCAATATTTCCCTTCTGAGATAATGCCTCTCATAGCAAATGTGTACAGCGCGAGCTGAAAATGCATTTACAGCACTAAAAAACCAAACTTTTATAACAGCTAAACCAAACGTTTCCAATGTACATTTCCACCTTTATATAGTGTAGAAGGCATCCTGAAGCCTGGAAAGTCATTAATTTGATTGTCCAGTATTTCCTTCATGAGATATTGCAACACTTAGAAAAAGTGTACAGCGCCAGCAGACAATGAATTTTCAGCACTAAAAAAACGAAACTTAATTAACAGCTAAACTAAACGTTTCCAATGTAAATTTCCACCCTTATATAGTGTAAAAAGACATCCTGAAGCCTGGGCAGTCATTAATTTGATTGTCCAATATTTCCCTTATGAGATAATGCCTCTCATAGCAAATGTGTACAGCGCGAGCTGAAAATGCATTTTCAGCACTAAAAAACCAAACTTTTATAACAGCTAAACCAAACGTTTCCAATGTAAATTTCCACCTTTATATAGTGTAGAAAGGCATCTTGAAGCCTGGAAAGTCATTAATTTGATTGTCCAGTATTTCCTTCATGAGATATTGCAACACTTAGAAAAAGTGTACAGCGCCAGCAGACAATGAATTTTCAGCACTAAAAAAACGAAACTTCATTAACAGCTAAACCAAACGTTTCCAATGTAAATTTCCACATTTATAGAGTGTAAAAAGGCATCCTGAAGCCTGGGAAGTCATTAATTTGATTGTCCAGTATTTCCCTTATGAGATAATGCCTCACATAGCAAATGTGTACAGTGCGAGCTGAAAATGCATTTTCAGCACTAAAAAACCAAACTTTTATAACAGCTAAACCAAACGTTTCCAATGTAAATTTCCACCTTTATATAGTGTAAAAAGACATCCTGAAGCCTGGGCAGTCATTAATTTGATTGTCCAGTATTTCCCTTATGAGATAATGCCTCACATAGCAAATGTGTACAGTGCGAGCTGAAAATGCATTTTCAGCACTAAAAAAACCAAACTTTTATAACAGCTAAACCAAACGTTTCCAATGTAAATTTCCACCTTTATATAGTGTAAAAAGACATCCTGAAGCCTGGGCAGTCATTAATTTGATTGTCCAATATTTCCCTTCTGAGATAATGCCTCTCATAGCAAATGTGTACAGCGCGAGCTGAAAATGCATTTACAGCACTAAAAAACCAAACTTTTATAACAGCTAAACCAAACGTTTCCAATGTACATTTCCACCTTTATATAGTGTAGAAAGGCATCCTGAAGCCTGGAAAGTCATTAATTTGATTGTCCAGTATTTCCTTCATGAGATATTGCAACACTTAGAAAAAGTGTACAGCGCCAGCAGACAATGAATTTTCAGCACTAAAAAAACGAAACTTCATTAACAGCTAAACCAAACGTTTCCAATGTAAATTTCCACCTTTATATAGTGTAAAAAGACATCCTGAAGCCTGGGCAGTCATTAATTTGATTGTCCAGTATTTCCCTTATGAGATAATGCCTCACATAGCAAATGTGTACAGTGCGAGCTGAAAATGCATTTTCAGCACTAAAAAAACCAACCTTTTATAACAGCTAAACCAAACGTTTCCAATGTAAATTTCCACCTTTATATAGTGTAAAAAGACATCCTGAAGCCTGGGCAGTCATTAATTTGATTGTCCAATATTTCCCTTCTGAGATAATGCCTCTCATAGCAAATGTGTACAGCGCGAGCTGAAAATGCATTTACAGCACTAAAAAACCAAACTTTTATAACAGCTAAACCAAACGTTTCCAATGTACATTTCCACCTTTATATAGTGTAGAAAGGCATCCTGAAGCCTGGAAAGTCATTAATTTGATTGTCCAGTATTTCCTTCATGAGATATTGCAACACTTAGAAAAAGTGTACAGCGCCAGCAGACAATGAATTTTCAGCACTAAAAAAACGAAACTTCATTAACAGCTAAACTAAACGTTTCCAATGTAAATTTCCACCCTTATATAGTGTAAAAAGACATCCTGAAGCCTGGGCAGTCATTAATTTGATTGTCCAATATTTCCCTTATGAGATAATGCTTCTCATAGCAAATGTGTACAGCGCGAGCTGAAAATGCATTTACAGCACTAAAAAACCAAACTTTTATAACAGCTAAACCAAACGTTTCCAATGTAAATTTCCACCTTTATATAGTGTAGAAAGGCATCCTGAAGCCTGGAAAGTCATTAATTTGATTGTCCAGTATTTCCTTCATGAGATATTGCAACACTTAGAAAAAGTGTACAGCGCCAGCAGACAATGAATTTTCAGCACTAAAAAAACGAAACTTCATTAACAGCTAAACCAAACGTTTCCAATGAAAATTTCCACATTTATAGAGTGTAAAAAGGCATCCTGAAGCCTGGGAAGTCATTAATTTGATTGTCCAGTATTTCCCTTATGAGATAATGCCTCACATAGCAAATGTGTACAGTGCGAGCTGAAAATGCATTTTCAGCACTAAAAAACCAAACTTTTATAACAGCTAAACCAAACGTTTCCAATGTAAATTTCCACCTTTATATAGTGTAAAAAGACATCCTGAAGCCTGGGCAGTCATTAATTTGATTGTCCAGTATTTCCATTATGAGATAATGCCTCACACAGCAAAAGTGTACAGTGCGAGCTGAAAATGCATTTTCAGCACTAAAAAAACCAAACTTTTATAACAGCTAAACCAAACGTTTCCAATGTAAATTTCCACCTTTATATAGTGTAAAAAGACATCCTGAAGCCTGGGCAGTCATTAATTTGATTGTCCAATATTTCCCTTCTGAGATAATGCCTCTCATAGCAAATGTGTACAGCGCGAGCTGAAAATGCATTTACAGCACTAAAAAACCAAACTTTTATAACAGCTAAACCAAACGTTTCCAATGTACATTTCCACCTTTATATAGTGTAGAAAGGCATCCTGAAGCCTGGAAAGTCATTAATTTGATTGTCCAGTATTTCCTTCATGAGATATTGCAACACTTAGAAAAAGTGTACAGCGCCAGCAGACAATGAATTTTCAGCACTAAAAAAACGAAACTTCATTAACAGCTAAACTAAACGTTTCCAATGTAAATTTCCACCCTTATATAGTGTAAAAAGACATCCTGAAGCCTGGGCAGTCATTAATTTGATTGTCCAATATTTCCCTTGAGATAATGCCTCTCATAGCAAATGTGTACAGCGCGAGCTGAAAATGCATTTACAGCACTAAAAAACCAAACTTTTATAACAGCTAAACCAAACGTTTCCAATGTAAATTTCCACCTTTATATAGTGTAGAAAGGCATCCTGAAGCCTGGAAAGTCATTAATTTGATTGTCCAGTATTTCCTTCATGAGATATTGCAACACTTAGAAAAAGTGTGCAGCGCCAGCAGACAATGAATTTTCAGCACTAAAAAAACGAAACTTCATTAACAGCTAAACCAAACGTTTCCAATGTAAATTTCCACATTTATAGAGTGTAAAAAGGCATCCTGAAGCCTGGGAAGTCATTAATTTGATTGTCCAGTATTTCCCTTATGAGATAATGCCTCACATAGCAAATGTGTACAGTGCGAGCTGAAAATGCATTTTCAGCACTAAAAAACCAAACTTTTATAACAGCTAAACCAAACGTTTCCAATGTAAATTTCCACCTTTATATAGTGTAAAAAGACATCCTGAAGCCTGGGCAGTCATTAATTTGATTGTCCAGTATTTCCCTTATGAGATAATGCCTCACACAGCAAATGTGTACAGTGCGAGCTGAAAATGCATTTTCAGCACTAAAAAAACCAAACTTTTATAACAGCTAAACCAAACGTTTCCAATGTAATTTTCCACCTTTATATAGTGTAAAAAGACACCCTGAAGCCTGGGCAGTCATTAATTTGATTGTCCAATATTTCCCTTCTGAGATAATGCCTCTCATAGCAAATGTGTACAGCGCGAGCTGAAAATGCATTTACAGCACTAAAAAACCAAACTTTTATAACAGCTAAACCAAACGTTTCCAATGTACATTTCCACATTTATATAGTGTAGAAAGGCATCCTGAAGCCTGGAAAGTCATTAATTTGATTGTCCAGTATTTCCTTCATGAGATATTGCAACACTTAGAAAAAGTGTACAGCGCCAGCAGACAATGAATTTTCAGCACTAAAAAAAACGAAACTTCATTAACAGCTAAACTAAACGTTTCCAATGTAAATTTCCACCCTTATATAGTGTAAAAAGACATCCTTAAGCCTGGGCAGTCATTAATTTGATTGTCCAATATTTCCCTTATGAGATAATGCCTCTCATAGCAAATGTGTACAGCGCGAGCTGAAAATGCATTTACAGCACTAAAAAAACAAACTTTTATAACAGCTAAACTAAACGTTTCCAATGTAAATTTCCACCTTTATATAGTGTAGAAAGGCATCCTGAAGCCTGGAAAGTCATTAATTTGATTGTCCAGTATTTCCTTCATGAGATATTGCAACACTTAGAAAAAGTGTACAGCGCCAGCAGACAATGAATTTTCAGCACTAAAAAAACGAAACTTCATTAACAGCTAAACTAAACGTTTCCAATGTAAATTTCCACCTTTATATAGTGTAAAAATGAAGCCTGGGCAGCCATTAATTTGATTGTCCAATATTTCCCTTATGAGATAATGCCTCTCATAGCAAATGTGTACAGCGCGAGCTGAAAATGCATTTACAGCACTAAAAAACCAAACTTTTATAACAGCTAAACCAAACGTTTCCAATGTAAATTTCCACCTTTATATAGTGTAAAAAGACATCCTGAAGCCTGGGCAGTCATTAATTTGATTGTCCAGTATTTCCCTTATGAGATAATGCCTCACACAGCAAATGTGTACAGTGCGAGCTGAAAATGCATTTTCAGCACTAAAAAAACCAAACTTTTATAACAGCTAAACCAAACGTTTCCAATGTAAATTTCCACCTTTATATAGTGTAAAAAGACATCCTGAAGCCTGGGCAGTCATTAATTTGATTGTCCAATATTTCCCTTCTGAGATAATGCCTCTCATAGCAAATGTGTACAGCGCGAGCTGAAAATGCATTTACAGCACTAAAAAACCAAACTTTTATAACAGCTAAACCAAACGTTTCCAATGTACATTTCCACCTTTATATAGTGTAGAAGGCATCCTGAAGCCTGGAAAGTCATTAATTTGATTGTCCAGTATTTCCTTCATGAGATATTGCAACACTTAGAAAAAGTGTACAGCGCCAGCAGACAATGAATTTTCAGCACTAAAAAAACGAAACTTAATTAACAGCTAAACTAAACGTTTCCAATGTAAATTTCCACCCTTATATAGTGTAAAAAGACATCCTGAAGCCTGGGCAGTCATTAATTTGATTGTCCAATATTTCCCTTATGAGATAATGCCTCTCATAGCAAATGTGTACAGCGCGAGCTGAAAATGCATTTTCAGCACTAAAAAACCAAACTTTTATAACAGCTAAACCAAACGTTTCCAATGTAAATTTCCACCTTTATATAGTGTAGAAAGGCATCTTGAAGCCTGGAAAGTCATTAATTTGATTGTCCAGTATTTCCTTCATGAGATATTGCAACACTTAGAAAAAGTGTACAGCGCCAGCAGACAATGAATTTTCAGCACTAAAAAAACGAAACTTCATTAACAGCTAAACCAAACGTTTCCAATGTAAATTTCCACATTTATAGAGTGTAAAAAGGCATCCTGAAGCCTGGGAAGTCATTAATTTGATTGTCCAGTATTTCCCTTATGAGATAATGCCTCACATAGCAAATGTGTACAGTGCGAGCTGAAAATGCATTTTCAGCACTAAAAAACCAAACTTTTATAACAGCTAAACCAAACGTTTCCAATGTAAATTTCCACCTTTATATAGTGTAAAAAGACATCCTGAAGCCTGGGCAGTCATTAATTTGATTGTCCAGTATTTCCCTTATGAGATAATGCCTCACATAGCAAATGTGTACAGTGCGAGCTGAAAATGCATTTTCAGCACTAAAAAAACCAAACTTTTATAACAGCTAAACCAAACGTTTCCAATGTAAATTTCCACCTTTATATAGTGTAAAAAGACATCCTGAAGCCTGGGCAGTCATTAATTTGATTGTCCAATATTTCCCTTCTGAGATAATGCCTCTCATAGCAAATGTGTACAGCGCGAGCTGAAAATGCATTTACAGCACTAAAAAACCAAACTTTTATAACAGCTAAACCAAACGTTTCCAATGTACATTTCCACCTTTATATAGTGTAGAAAGGCATCCTGAAGCCTGGAAAGTCATTAATTTGATTGTCCAGTATTTCCTTCATGAGATATTGCAACACTTAGAAAAAGTGTACAGCGCCAGCAGACAATGAATTTTCAGCACTAAAAAAACGAAACTTCATTAACAGCTAAACCAAACGTTTCCAATGTAAATTTCCACCTTTATATAGTGTAAAAAGACATCCTGAAGCCTGGGCAGTCATTAATTTGATTGTCCAGTATTTCCCTTATGAGATAATGCCTCACATAGCAAATGTGTACAGTGCGAGCTGAAAATGCATTTTCAGCACTAAAAAAACCAAACTTTTATAACAGCTAAACCAAACGTTTCCAATGTAAATTTCCACCTTTATATAGTGTAAAAAGACATCCTGAAGCCTGGGCAGTCATTAATTTGATTGTCCAATATTTCCCTTCTGAGATAATGCCTCTCATAGCAAATGTGTACAGCGCGAGCTGAAAATGCATTTACAGCACTAAAAAACCAAACTTTTATAACAGCTAAACCAAACGTTTCCAATGTACATTTCCACCTTTATATAGTGTAGAAAGGCATCCTGAAGCCTGGAAAGTCATTAATTTGATTGTCCAGTATTTCCTTCATGAGATATTGCAACACTTAGAAAAAGTGTACAGCGCCAGCAGACAATGAATTTTCAGCACTAAAAAAACGAAACTTCATTAACAGCTAAACTAAACGTTTCCAATGTAAATTTCCACCCTTATATAGTGTAAAAAGACATCCTGAAGCCTGGGCAGTCATTAATTTGATTGTCCAATATTTCCCTTATGAGATAATGCTTCTCATAGCAAATGTGTACAGCGCGAGCTGAAAATGCATTTACAGCACTAAAAAACCAAACTTTTATAACAGCTAAACCAAACGTTTCCAATGTAAATTTCCACCTTTATATAGTGTAGAAAGGCATCCTGAAGCCTGGAAAGTCATTAATTTGATTGTCCAGTATTTCCTTCATGAGATATTGCAACACTTAGAAAAAGTGTACAGCGCCAGCAGACAATGAATTTTCAGCACTAAAAAAACGAAACTTCATTAACAGCTAAACCAAACGTTTCCAATGAAAATTTCCACATTTATAGAGTGTAAAAAGGCATCCTGAAGCCTGGGAAGTCATTAATTTGATTGTCCAGTATTTCCCTTATGAGATAATGCCTCACATAGCAAATGTGTACAGTGCGAGCTGAAAATGCATTTTCAGCACTAAAAAACCAAACTTTTATAACAGCTAAACCAAACGTTTCCAATGTAAATTTCCACCTTTATATAGTGTAAAAAGACATCCTGAAGCCTGGGCAGTCATTAATTTGATTGTCCAGTATTTCCATTATGAGATAATGCCTCACACAGCAAAAGTGTACAGTGCGAGCTGAAAATGCATTTTCAGCACTAAAAAAACCAAACTTTTATAACAGCTAAACCAAACGTTTCCAATGTAAATTTCCACCTTTATATAGTGTAAAAAGACATCCTGAAGCCTGGGCAGTCATTAATTTGATTGTCCAATATTTCCCTTCTGAGATAATGCCTCTCATAGCAAATGTGTACAGCGCGAGCTGAAAATGCATTTACAGCACTAAAAAACCAAACTTTTATAACAGCTAAACCAAACGTTTCCAATGTACATTTCCACCTTTATATAGTGTAGAAAGGCATCCTGAAGCCTGGAAAGTCATTAATTTGATTGTCCAGTATTTCCTTCATGAGATATTGCAACACTTAGAAAAAGTGTACAGCGCCAGCAGACAATGAATTTTCAGCACTAAAAAAACGAAACTTCATTAACAGCTAAACTAAACGTTTCCAATGTAAATTTCCACCCTTATATAGTGTAAAAAGACATCCTGAAGCCTGGGCAGTCATTAATTTGATTGTCCAATATTTCCCTTGAGATAATGCCTCTCATAGCAAATGTGTACAGCGCGAGCTGAAAATGCATTTACAGCACTAAAAAACCAAACTTTTATAACAGCTAAACCAAACGTTTCCAATGTAAATTTCCACCTTTATATAGTGTAGAAAGGCATCCTGAAGCCTGGAAAGTCATTAATTTGATTGTCCAGTATTTCCTTCATGAGATATTGCAACACTTAGAAAAAGTGTGCAGCGCCAGCAGACAATGAATTTTCAGCACTAAAAAAACGAAACTTCATTAACAGCTAAACCAAACGTTTCCAATGTAAATTTCCACATTTATAGAGTGTAAAAAGGCATCCTGAAGCCTGGGAAGTCATTAATTTGATTGTCCAGTATTTCCCTTATGAGATAATGCCTCACATAGCAAATGTGTACAGTGCGAGCTGAAAATGCATTTTCAGCACTAAAAAACCAAACTTTTATAACAGCTAAACCAAACGTTTCCAATGTAAATTTCCACCTTTATATAGTGTAAAAAGACATCCTGAAGCCTGGGCAGTCATTAATTTGATTGTCCAGTATTTCCCTTATGAGATAATGCCTCACACAGCAAATGTGTACAGTGCGAGCTGAAAATGCATTTTCAGCACTAAAAAAACCAAACTTTTATAACAGCTAAACCAAACGTTTCCAATGTAATTTTCCACCTTTATATAGTGTAAAAAGACACCCTGAAGCCTGGGCAGTCATTAATTTGATTGTCCAATATTTCCCTTCTGAGATAATGCCTCTCATAGCAAATGTGTACAGCGCGAGCTGAAAATGCATTTACAGCACTAAAAAACCAAACTTTTATAACAGCTAAACCAAACGTTTCCAATGTACATTTCCACATTTATATAGTGTAGAAAGGCATCCTGAAGCCTGGAAAGTCATTAATTTGATTGTCCAGTATTTCCTTCATGAGATATTGCAACACTTAGAAAAAGTGTACAGCGCCAGCAGACAATGAATTTTCAGCACTAAAAAAAACGAAACTTCATTAACAGCTAAACTAAACGTTTCCAATGTAAATTTCCACCCTTATATAGTGTAAAAAGACATCCTTAAGCCTGGGCAGTCATTAATTTGATTGTCCAATATTTCCCTTATGAGATAATGCCTCTCATAGCAAATGTGTACAGCGCGAGCTGAAAATGCATTTACAGCACTAAAAAAACAAACTTTTATAACAGCTAAACTAAACGTTTCCAATGTAAATTTCCACCTTTATATAGTGTAGAAAGGCATCCTGAAGCCTGGAAAGTCATTAATTTGATTGTCCAGTATTTCCTTCATGAGATATTGCAACACTTAGAAAAAGTGTACAGCGCCAGCAGACAATGAATTTTCAGCACTAAAAAAACGAAACTTCATTAACAGCTAAACTAAACGTTTCCAATGTAAATTTCCACCTTTATATAGTGTAAAAATGAAGCCTGGGCAGCCATTAATTTGATTGTCCAATATTTCCCTTATGAGATAATGCCTCTCATAGCAAATGTGTACAGCGCGAGCTGAAAATGCATTTACAGCACTAAAAAACCAAACTTTTATAACAGCTAAACCAAACGTTTCCAATGTAAATTTCCACCTTTATATAGTGTAAAAAGACATCCTGAAGCCTGGGCAGTCATTAATTTGATTGTCCAATATTTCCCTTATGAGATAATGCCTCTCATAGCAAATGTGTACAGCGCGAGCTGAAAATGCATTTACAGCACTAAAAAACCAAACTTTTATAACAGCTAAACCAAACGTTTCCAATGTAAATTTCCACCTTTATATAGTGTAGAAAGGCATCCTGAAGCCAGGAAAGTCATTAATTTGATTGTCCAGTATTTCCTTCATGAGATATTGCAACACTTAGAAAAAGTGTACAGCGCCAGCAGACAATGAATTTTCAGCACTAAAAAAACGAAACTTCATTAACAGCTAAACCAAACGTTTCCAATGTAAATTTCCACATTTATAGAGTGTAAAAAGGCATCCTGAAGCCTGGGAAGTCATTAATTTGATTGTCCAATATTTCCCTTCTGAGATAATGCCTCTCATAGCAAATGTGTACAGCGCGAGCTGAAAATGCATTTACAGCACTAAAAAACCAAACTTTTATAACAGCTAAACCAAACGTTTCCAATGTACATTTCCACCTTTATATAGTGTAGAAAGGCATCCTGAAGCCTGGAAAGTCATTAATTTGATTGTCCAGTATTTCCTTCATGAGATATTGCAACACTTAGAAAAAGTGTACAGCGCCAGCAGACAATGAATTTTCAGCACTAAAAAAACGAAACTTCATTAACAGCTAAACCAAACGTTTCCAATGTAAATTTCCACCTTTATATAGTGTAAAAAGACATCCTGAAGCCTGGGCAGTCATTAATTTGATTGTCCAGTATTTCCCTTATGAGATAATGCCTCACATAGCAAATGTGTACAGTGCGAGCTGAAAATGCATTTTCAGCACTAAAAAAACCAAACTTTTATAACAGCTAAACCAAACGTTTCCAATGTAAATTTCCACCTTTATATAGTGTAAAAAGACATCCTGAAGCCTGGGCAGTCATTAATTTGATTGTCCAATATTTCCCTTCTGAGATAATGCCTCTCATAGCAAATGTGTACAGCGCGAGCTGAAAATGCATTTACAGCACTAAAAAACCAAACTTTATAACAGCTAAACCAAACGTTTCCAATGTAAATTTCCACCTTTATATAGTGTAGAAAGGCATCCTGAAGCCTGGAAAGTCATTAATTTGATTGTCCAGTATTTCCTTCATGAGATATTGCAACATTTAGAAAAAGTGTACAGCGCCAGCAGACAATGAATTTTCAGCACTAAAAAAACGAAACTTCATTAACAGCTAAACTAAACGTTTCCAATGTAAATTTCCACCTTTATATAGTGTAAAAAGACATCCTGAAGCCCGGGCAGCCATTAATTTGATTGTCCAATATTTCCCTTATGAGATAATGCCTCTCATAGCAAATGTGTACAGCGCGAGCTGAAAATGTATTTACAGCACTAAAAAACCAAACTTTTATAACAGCTAAACCAAACGTTTCCAATGTAAATTTCCACCTTTATATAGTGTAAAAAGACATCCTGAAGCCTGCGCAGTCATTAATTTGATTGTCCAATATTTCCCTTATGAGATAATGCCTCTCATAGCAAATGTGTACAGCGCGAGCTGATATTGCATTTACAGCACTAAAAAACCAAACTTTTATAACAGCTAAACCAAACGTTTCCAATGTAAATTTCTACCTTTATATAGTGTAGAAAGGCATCCTGAAGCCTGGAAAGTCATTAATTTGATTGTCCAGTATTTCCTTCATGAGATATTGCAACACTTAGAAAAAGTGTACAGCGCCAGCAGACAATGAATTTTCAGCACTAAAAAAACGAAACTTCATTAACAGCTAAACCAAACGTTTCCAATGTAAATTTCCACATTTATAGAGTGTAAAAAGGCATCCTGAAGCCTGGGCAGTCATTAATTTGATTGTCCAATATTTCCCTTATGAGATAATGCCTCTCATAGCAAATGTGTACAGCGCGAGCTGAAAATGCATTTACAGCACTAATACCAAACTTTTATAACAGCTAAACCAAACGTTTCCAATGTAAATTTCCACCTTTATATAGTGTAGAAAGGCATCCTGAAGCCTGGAAAGTCATTAATTTGATTGTCCAGTATTTCCTTCATGAGATATTGCAACACTTAGAAAAAGTGTACAGCGCCAGCAGACAATGAATTTTCAGCACTAAAAAAACGAAACTTCATTAACAGCTGAACTAAACGTTTCCAATGTAAATGTCCACCTTTATATAGTGTAAAAAGACATCCTGAAGCCTGGGCAGTCATTAATTTGATTGTCCAATATTTCCCTTATGAGATAATGCCTCTCATAGCAAATGTGTACAGCGCGAGCTGAAAATGCATTTACAGCACTAAAAAACCAAACTTTTATAACAGCTAAACCAAACGTTTCCAATGTAAATTTCCACCTTTATATAGTGTAGAAAGGCATCCTGGAGCCTGGAAAGTCATTAATTTGATTGTCCAGTATTTCCTTCATGAGATATTGCAACACTTAGAAAAAGTGTACAGCGCCAGCAGACAATGAATTTTCAGCACTAAAAAAAACGAAACTTCATTAACAGCTAAACCAAACGTTTCCAATGTAAATTTCCACCTTTATATAGTGTAGAAAGGCATCCTGAAGCCTGGAAATTCATTAATTTGATTGTCCAGTATTTCCTTCATGAGATATTGCAACACTTAGAAAAAGTGTACAGCGCCAGCAGACAATGAATTTTCAGCACTAAAAAAACGAAACTTCATTAACAGCTAAACCAAACGTTTCCAATGTAAATTTCCACATTTATAGAGTGTAAAAAGACATCCTGAAGCCTGGGAAGTCATTAATTTGATTGTCCAGTATTTCCCTTATGAGATAATGCCTCACATAGCAAATGTGTACAGTGCGAGCTGAAAATGCATTTTCAGCACTAAAAAACCAAACTTTTATAACAGCTAAACCAAACGTTTCCAATGTAAATTTCCACCTTTATATAGTGTAAAAAGACATCCTGAAGCCTGGGCAGTCATTAATTTGATTGTCCAATATTTCCCTTATGAGATAATGCCTCTCATAGCAAATGTGTACAGCGCGAGCTGAAAATGCATTTACAGCACTAAAAAACCAAACTTTTATAACAGCTAAACCAAACGTTTCAATTGTAAATTTCCACCTTTATATAGTGTAGAAAGGCATCCTGAAGCCTGGAAAGTCATTAATTTGATTGTCCAGTATTTCCTTCATGAGATATTGCAACACTTAGAAAAAGTGTACAGCGCCAGCAGACAATGAATTTTCAGCACTAAAAAAACGAAACTTCATTAACAGCTAAACCAAACGTTTCCAATGTAAATTTCCACATTTATAGAGTGTAAAAAGGCATCCTGAAGCCTGGGCAGTCATTAATTTGATTGTCCAGTATTTCCCTTATGAGATAATGCCTCACATAGCAAATGTGTACAGTGCGAGCTGAAAATGCATTTTCAGCACTAAAAAACCAAACTTTTATAACAGCTAAACCAAACGTTTCCAATGTAAATTTCCACCTTTATATAGTGTAAAAAGACATCCTGAAGCCTGGGCAGTCATTAATTTGATTGTCCAGTATTTCCCTTATGAGATAATGCCTCACATAGCAAATGTGTACAGCGCCAGCAGACAATGAATTTTCAGCACTAAAAAAACGAAACTTCATTAACAGCTAAACTAAACGTTTCCAATGTAAATTTCCACCCTTATATAGTGTAAAAAGACATCCTGAAGCCTGGGCAGTCATTAATTTGATTGTCCAATATTTCCCTTATGAGATAATGCCTCTCATAGCAAATGTGTACAGTGCGAGCTGAAAATGCATTTACAGCACTAAAAAAACAAACTTTTATAACAGCTAAACCAAATGTTTCCAATGTAAATTTCCACCTTTATATAGTGTAAAAAGACATCCTGAAGCCTGGGCAGTCATTAATTTGATTGTCCAATATTTCCCTTATGAGATAATGCCTCTCATAGCAAATGTGTACAGCGCGAGCTGAAAATGCATTTACAGCACTAAAAAACCAAACTTTTATAACAGCTAAACCAAACGTTTCCAATGTAAATTTCCACCTTTATATAGTGTAGAAAGGCATCCTGAAGCCTGGAAAGTCATTAATTTGATTGTCCAATATTTCCTTCATGAGATATTGCAACACTTAGAAAAAGTGTACAGCGCCAGCAGACAATGAATTTTCAGCACTAAAAAAACGAAACTTCATTAACAGCTAAACCAAACGTTTCCAATGTAAATTTCCACATTTATAGAGTGTAAAAAGGCATCCTGAAGCCTGGGAAGTCATTAATTTGATTGTCCAGTATTTCCCTTATGAGATAATGCCTCACATAGCAAATGTGTACAGTGCGAGCTGAAAATGCATTTACAGCACTAAAAAAACAAACTTTTATAACAGCTAAACCAAACGTTTCCAATGTAAATTTCCACCTTTATATAGTGTAGAAAGGCATCCTGAAGCCTGGAAAGTCATTAATTTGATTGTCCAGTATTTCCTTCATGAGATATTGCAACACTTAGAAAAAGTGTACAGCGCCAGCAGACAATGAATTTTCAGCACTAAATAAACGAAACTTCATTAACAGCTAAAGTAAACGTTTCCAATGTAAATTTCCACCTTTATATAGTGTAAAAAGACATCCTGAAGCCTGGGCAGTCATTAATTTGATTGTCCAATATTTCCCTTATGAGATAATGCCTCTCATAGCAAATGTGTACAGTGCGAGCTGAAAATGCATTTACAGCACTAAAAAAACAAACTTTTATAACAGCTAAACCAAACGTTTCCAATGTAAATTTCCACCTTTATATAGTGTAAAAAGACATCCTGAAGCCTGGGCAGTCATTAATTTGATTGTCCAATATTTCCCTTATGAGATAATGCCTCTCATAGCAAATGTGTACAGCGCGAGCTGAAAATGCATTTACAGCACTAAAAAACCAAACTTTTATAACAGCTAAACCAAACGTTTCCAATATAAATTTCCACCTTTATATAGTGTAGAAAGGCATCCTGAAGCCTGGAAAGTCATTAATTTGATTGTCCAGTATTTCCTTCATGAGATATTGCAACACTTAGAAAAAGTGTACAGCGCCAGCAGACAATGAATTTTCAGCACTAAAAAAACGAAACTTCATTAACAGCTAAACCAAACGTTTCCAATGTAAATTTCCACATTTATAGAGTGTAAAAAGGCATCCTGAAGCCTGGGAAGTCATTAATTTGATTGTCCAGTATTTCCCTTATGAGATAATGCCTCACATAGCAAATGTGTACAGTGCGAGCTGAAAATGCATTTACAGCACTAAAAAAACAAACTTTTATAACAGCTAAACCAAACGTTTCCAATGTAAATTTCCACCTTTATATAGTGTAGAAAGGCATCCTGAAGCCTGGAAAGTCATTAATTTGATTGTCCAGTATTTCCTTCATGAGATATTGCAACACTTAGAAAAAGTGTACAGCGCCAGCAGACAATGAATTTTCAGCACTAAATAAACGAAACTTCATTAACAGCTAAAGTAAACGTTTCCAATGTAAATTTCCACCTTTATATAGTGTAAAAAGACATCCTGAAGCCTGGGCAGTCATTAATTTGATTGTCCAATATTTCCCTTATGAGATAATGCCTCTCATAGCAAATGTGTACAGCGCGAGCTGAAAATGCATTTACAGCACTAAAAAAACAAACTTTTATAACAGCTAAACCAAACGTTTCCAATGTAAATTTCCACCTTTATATAGTGTAAAAAGACATCCTGAAGCCTGGGCAGTCATTAATTTGATTGTCCAGTATTTCCCTTATGAGATAATGCCTCACATAGCAAATGTGGACAGTGCGAGCTGAAAATGCATTTTCAGCACTAAAAAAACCAAACTTTTATAACAGCTAAACCAAACGTTTCCAATGTAAATTTCCACCTTTATATAGTGTAAAAAGACATCCTGAAGCCTGGGCAGTCATTAATTTGATTGTCCAATATTTCCCTTATGAGATAATGCCTCTCATAGCAAATGTGTACAGTGCGAGCTGAAAATGCATTTACAGCACTAAAAAAACAAACTTTTATAACAGCTAAACCAAACGTTTCCAATGTAAATTTCCACCTTTATATAGTGTAAAAAGACATCCTGAAGCCTGGGCAGTCATTAATTTGATTGTCCAATATTTCCCTTATGAGATAATGCCTCTCATAGCAAATGTGTACAGCGCGAGCTGAAAATGCATTTACAGCACTAAAAAACCAAACTTTTATAACAGCTAAACCAAACGTTTCCAATGTAAATTTCCACCTTTATATAGTGTAGAAAGGCATCCTGAAGCCTGGAAAGTCATTAATTTGATTGTCCAGTATTTCCTTCATGAGATATTGCAACACTTAGAAAAAGTGTACAGCGCCAGCAGACAATGAATTTTCAGCACTAAAAAAACGAAACTTCATTAACAGCTAAACCAAACGTTTCCAATGTAAATTTCCACATTTATAGAGTGTAAAAAGGCATCCTGAAGCCTGGGCAGTCATTAATTTGATTGTCCAGTATTTCCCTTATGAGATAATGCCTCACATAGCAAATGTGTACAGTGCGAGCTGAAAATGCATTTTCAGCACTAAAAAACCAAACTTTTATAACAGCTAAACCAAACGTTTCCAATGTAAATTTCCACCTTTATATAGTGTAAAAAGACATCCTGAAGCCTGGGCAGTCATTAATTTGATTGTCCAGTATTTCCCTTATGAGATAATGCCTCACATAGCAAATGTGTACAGCGCCAGCAGACAATGAATTTTCAGCACTAAAAAAACGAAACTTCATTAACAGCTAAACTAAACGTTTCCAATGTAAATTTCCACCCTTATATAGTGTAAAAAGACATCCTGAAGCCTGGGCAGTCATTAATTTGATTGTCCAATATTTCCCTTATGAGATAATGCCTCTCATAGCAAATGTGTACAGTGCGAGCTGAAAATGCATTTACAGCACTAAAAAAACAAACTTTTATAACAGCTAAACCAAATGTTTCCAATGTAAATTTCCACCTTTATATAGTGTAAAAAGACATCCTGAAGCCTGGGCAGTCATTAATTTGATTGTCCAATATTTCCCTTATGAGATAATGCCTCTCATAGCAAATGTGTACAGCGCGAGCTGAAAATGCATTTACAGCACTAAAAAACCAAACTTTTATAACAGCTAAACCAAACGTTTCCAATGTAAATTTCCACCTTTATATAGTGTAGAAAGGCATCCTGAAGCCTGGAAAGTCATTAATTTGATTGTCCAGTATTTCCTTCATGAGATATTGCAACACTTAGAAAAAGTGTACAGCGCCAGCAGACAATGAATTTTCAGCACTAAAAAAACGAAACTTCATTAACAGCTAAACCAAACGTTTCCAATGTAAATTTCCACATTTATAGAGTGTAAAAAGGCATCCTGAAGCCTGGGAAGTCATTAATTTGATTGTCCAGTATTTCCCTTATGAGATAATGCCTCACATAGCAAATGTGTACAGTGCGAGCTGAAAATGCATTTACAGCACTAAAAAAACAAACTTTTATAACAGCTAAACCAAACGTTTCCAATGTAAATTTTCACCTTTATATAGTGTAGAAAGGCATCCTGAAGCCTGGAAAGTCATTAATTTGATTGTCCAGTATTTCCTTCATGAGATATTGCAACACTTAGAAAAAGTGTACAGCGCCAGCAGACAATGAATTTTCAGCACTAAATAAACGAAACTTCATTAACAGCTAAAGTAAACGTTTCCAATGTAAATTTCCACCTTTATATAGTGTAAAAAGACATCCTGAAGCCTGTGCAGTCATTAATTTGATTGTCCAATATTTCCCTTATGAGATAATGCCTCTCATAGCAAATGTGTACAGCGCGAGCTGAAAATGCATTTACAGCACTAAAAAACCAAACTTTTATAACAGCTAAACCAAACGTTTCCAATATAAATTTCCACCTTTATATAGTGTAGAAAGGCATCCTGAAGCCTGGAAAGTCATTAATTTGATTGTCCAGTATTTCCTTCATGAGATATTGCAACACTTAGAAAAAGTGTACAGCGCCAGCAGACAATGAATTTTCAGCACTAAAAAAACGAAACTTCATTAACAGCTAAACCAAACGTTTCCAATGTAAATTTCCACATTTATAGAGTGTAAAAAGGCATCCTGAAGCCTGGGAAGTCATTAATTTGATTGTCCAGTATTTCCCTTATGAGATAATGCCTCACATAGCAAATGTGTACAGTGCGAGCTGAAAATGCATTTACAGCACTAAAAAAACAAACTTTTATAACAGCTAAACCAAACGTTTCCAATGTAAATTTCCACCTTTATATAGTGTAGAAAGGCATCCTGAAGCCTGGAAAGTCATTAATTTGATTGTCCAGTATTTCCTTCATGAGATATTGCAACACTTAGAAAAAGTGTACAGCGCCAGCAGACAATGAATTTTCAGCACTAAATAAACGAAACTTCATTAACAGCTAAAGTAAACGTTTCCAATGTAAATTTCCACCTTTATATAGTGTAAAAAGACATCCTGAAGCCTGGGCAGTCATTAATTTGATTGTCCAATATTTCCCTTATGAGATAATGCCTCTCATAGCAAATGTGTACAGTGCGAGCTGAAAATGCATTTACAGCACTAAAAAAACAAACTTTTATAACAGCTAAACCAAACGTTTCCAATGTAAATTTCCACCTTTATATAGTGTAAAAAGACATCCTGAAGCCTGGGCAGTCATTAATTTGATTGTCCAATATTTCCCTTATGAGATAATGCCTCTCATAGCAAATGTGTACAGCGCGAGCTGAAAATGCATTTTCAGCACTAAAAAACCAAACTTTTATAACAGCTAAACTAAACGTTTCCAATGTAAATTTCCACCTTTATATAGTGTAAAAAGACATCCTGAAGCCTGGGCAGTCATTAATTTGATTGTCCAATATTTCCCTTATGAGATAATGCCTCTCATAGCAAATGTGTACAGCGCGAGCTGAAAATGCATTTACAGCACTAAAAAAACAAACTTTTATAACAGCTAAACCAAACGTTTCCAATGTAAATTTCCACCTTTATATAGTGTAAAAAGACATCCTGAAGCCTGGGCAGTCATTAATTTGATTGTCCAGTATTTCCCTTATGAGATAATGCCTCACATAGCAAATGTGGACAGTGCGAGCTGAAAATGCATTTTCAGCACTAAAAAAACCAAACTTTTATAACAGCTAAACCAAACGTTTCCAATGTAAATTTCCACCTTTATATAGTGTAAAAAGACATCCTGAAGCCTGGGCAGTCATTAATTTGATTGTCCAATATTTCCCTTATGAGATAATGCCTCTCATAGCAAATGTGTACAGTGCGAGCTGAAAATGCATTTACAGCACTAAAAAAACAAACTTTTATAACAGCTAAACCAAACGTTTCCAATGTAAATTTCCACCTTTATATAGTGTAAAAAGACATCCTGAAGCCTGGGCAGTCATTAATTTGATTGTCCAATATTTCCCTTATGAGATAATGCCTCACATAGCAAATGTGTACAGCGCGAGCTGAAAATGCATTTACAGCACTAAAAAACCAAACTTTTATAACAGCTAAACCAAACGTTTCCAATGTAAATTTCCACCTTTATATAGTGTAGAAAGGCATCCTGAAGCCTGGAAAGTCATTAATTTGATTGTCCAGTATTTCCTTCATGAGATATTGCAACACTTAGAAAAAGTGTACAGCGCCAGCAGACAATGAATTTTCAGCACTAAAAAAACGAAACTTCATTAACAGCTAAACCAAACGTTTCCAATGTAAATTTCCACATTTATAGAGTGTAAAAAGGCATCCTGAAGCCTGGGCAGTCATTAATTTGATTGTCCAGTATTTCCCTTATGAGATAATGCCTCACATAGCAAATGTGTACAGTGCGAGCTGAAAATGCATTTTCAGCACTAAAAAACCAAACTTTTATAACAGCTAAACCAAACGTTTCCAATGTAAATTTCCACCTTTATATAGTGTAAAAAGACATCCTGAAGCCTGGGCAGTCATTAATTTGATTGTCCAGTATTTCCCTTATGAGATAATGCCTCACATAGCAAATGTGTACAGCGCCAGCAGACAATGAATTTTCAGCACTAAAAAAACGACACTTCATTAACAGCTAAACTAAACGTTTCCAATGTAAATTTCCACCCTTATATAGTGTAAAAAGACATCCTGAAGCCTGGGCAGTCATTAATTTGATTGTCCAATATTTCCCTTATGAGATAATGCCTCTCATAGCAAATGTGTACAGTGCGAGCTGAAAATGCATTTACAGCACTAAAAAAACAAACTTTTATAACAGCTAAACCAAATGTTTCCAATGTAAATTTCCACCTTTATATAGTGTAAAAAGACATCCTGAAGCCTGGGCAGTCATTAATTTGATTGTCCAATATTTCCCTTATGAGATAATGCCTCTCATAGCAAATGTGTACAGCGCGAGCTGAAAATGCATTTACAGCACTAAAAAACCAAACTTTTATAACAGCTAAACCAAACGTTTCCAATGTAAATTTCCACCTTTATATAGTGTAGAAAGGCATCCTGAAGCCTGGAAAGTCATTAATTTGATTGTCCAGTATTTCCTTCATGAGATATTGCAACACTTAGAAAAAGTGTACAGCGCCAGCAGACAATGAATTTTCAGCACTAAAAAAACGAAACTTCATTAACAGCTAAACCAAACGTTTCCAATGTAAATTTCCACATTTATAGAGTGTAAAAAGGCATCCTGAAGCCTGGGAAGTCATTAATTTGATTGTCCAGTATTTCCCTTATGAGATAATGCCTCACATAGCAAATGTGTACAGTGCGAGCTGAAAATGCATTTACAGCACTAAAAAAACAAACTTTTATAACAGCTAAACCAAACGTTTCCAATGTAAATTTCCACCTTTATATAGTGTAGAAAGGCATCCTGAAGCCTGGAAAGTCATTAATTTGATTGTCCAGTATTTCCTTCATGAGATATTGCAACACTTAGAAAAAGTGTACAGCGCCAGCAGACAATGAATTTTCAGCACTAAATAAACGAAACTTCATTAACAGCTAAAGTAAACGTTTCCAATGTAAATTTCCACCTTTATATAGTGTAAAAAGACATCCTGAAGCCTGGGCAGTCATTAATTTGATTGTCCAATATTTCCCTTATGAGATAATGCCTCTCATAGCAAATGTGTACAGTGCGAGCTGAAAATGCATTTACAGCACTAAAAAAACAAACTTTTATAACAGCTAAACCAAACGTTTCCAATGTAAATTTCCACCTTTATATAGTGTAAAAAGACATCCTGAAGCCTGGGCAGTCATTAATTTGATTGTCCAATATTTCCCTTATGAGATAATGCCTCTCATAGCAAATGTGTACAGCGCGAGCTGAAAATGCATTTACAGCACTAAAAAACAAACTTTTATAACAGCTAAACCAAACGTTTCCAATATAAATTTCCACCTTTATATAGTGTAGAAAGGCATCCTGAAGCCTGGAAAGTCATTAATTTGATTGTCCAGTATTTCCTTCATGAGATATTGCAACACTTAGAAAAAGTGTACAGCGCCAGCAGACAATGAATTTTCAGCACTAAAAAAACGAAACTTCATTAACAGCTAAACCAAACGTTTCCAATGTAAATTTCCACATTTATAGAGTGTAAAAAGGCATCCTGAAGCCTGGGAAGTCATTAATTTGATTGTCCAGTATTTCCCTTATGAGATAATGCCTCACATAGCAAATGTGTACAGTGCGAGCTGAAAATGCATTTACAGCACTAAAAAAACAAACTTTTATAACAGCTAAACCAAACGTTTCCAATGTAAATTTCCACCTTTATATAGTGTAGAAAGGCATCCTGAAGCCTGGAAAGTCATTAATTTGATTGTCCAGTATTTCCTTCATGAGATATTGCAACACTTAGAAAAAGTGTACAGCGCCAGCAGACAATGAATTTTCAGCACTAAATAAACGAAACTTCATTAACAGCTAAAGTAAACGTTTCCAATGTAAATTTCCACCTTTATATAGTGTAAAAAGACATCCTGAAGCCTGGGCAGTCATTAATTTGATTGTCCAATATTTCCCTTATGAGATAATGCCTCACATAGCAAATGTGTACAGCGCCAGCAGACAATGAATTTTCAGCACTAAAAAAACGAAACTTCATTAACAGCTAAACTAAACGTTTCCAATGTAAATTTCCACCCTTATATAGTGTAAAAAGACATCCTGAAGCCTGGGCAGTCATTAATTTGATTGTCCAATATTTCCCTTATGAGATAATGCCTCTCATAGCAAATGTGTACAGTGCGAGCTGAAAATGCATTTACAGCACTAAAAAAACAAACTTTTATAACAGCTAAACCAAACGTTTCCAATGTAAATTTCCACCTTTATATAGTGTAAAAAGACATCCTGAAGCCTGGGCAGTCATTAATTTGATTGTCCAATATTTCCCTTATGAGATAATGCCTCTCATAGCAAATGTGTACAGCGCGAGCTGAAAATGCATTTACAGCACTAAAAAACCAAACTTTTATAACAGCTAAACCAAACGTTTCCAATATAAATTTCCACCTTTATATAGTGTAGAAAGGCATCCTGAAGCCTGGAAAGTCATTAATTTGATTGTCCAGTATTTCCTTCATGAGATATTGCAACACTTAGAAAAAGTGTACAGCGCCAGCAGACAATGAATTTTCAGCACTAAAAAAACGAAACTTCATTAACAGCTAAACCAAACGTTTCCAATGTAAATTTCCACATTTATAGAGTGTAAAAAGGCATCCTGAAGCCTGGGAAGTCATTAATTTGATTGTCCAGTATTTCCCTTATGAGATAATGCCTCACATAGCAAATGTGTACAGTGCGAGCTGAAAATGCATTTACAGCACTAAAAAAACAAACTTTTATAACAGCTAAACCAAACGTTTCCAATGTAAATTTCCACCTTTATATAGTGTAGAAAGGCATCCTGAAGCCTGGAAAGTCATTAATTTGATTGTCCAGTATTTCCTTCATGAGATATTGCAACACTTAGAAAAAGTGTACAGCGCCAGCAGACAATGAATTTTCAGCACTAAATAAACGAAACTTCATTAACAGCTAAAGTAAACGTTTCCAATGTAAATTTCCACCTTTATATAGTGTAAAAGGACATCCTGAAGCCTGGGCAGTCATTAATTTGATTGTCCAATATTTCCCTTATGAGATAATGCCTCACATAGCAAATGTGTACAGCGCCAGCAGACAATGAATTTTCAGCACTAAAAAAACGAAACTTCATTAACAGCTAAACTAAACGTTTCCAATGTAAATTTCCACCCTTATATAGTGTAAAAAGACATCCTGAAGCCTGGGCAGTCATTAATTTGATTGTCCAATATTTCCCTTATGAGATAATGCCTCTCATAGCAAATGTGTACAGTGCGAGCTGAAAATGCATTTACAGCACTAAAAAACAAACTTTTATAACAGCTAAACCAAATGTTTCCAATGTAAATTTCCACCTTTATATAGTGTAAAAAGACATCCTGAAGCCTGGGCAGTCATTAATTTGATTGTCCAATATTTCCCTTATGAGATAATGCCTCTCATAGCAAATGTGTACAGCGCGAGCTGAAAATGCATTTACAGCACTAAAAAACCAAACTTTTATAACAGCTAAACCAAACGTTTCCAATGTAAATTTCCACCTTTATATAGTGTAGAAAGGCATCCTGAAGCCTGGAAAGTCATTAATTTGATTGTCCAGTATTTCCTTCATGAGATATTGCAACACTTAGAAAAAGTGTACAGCGCCAGCAGACAATGAATTTTCAGCACTAAAAAAACGAAACTTCATTAACAGCTAAACCAAACGTTTCCAATGTAAATTTCCACATTTATAGAGTGTAAAAAGGCATCCTGAAGCCTGGGAAGTCATTAATTTGATTGTCCAGTATTTCCCTTATGAGATAATGCCTCACATAGCAAATGTGTACAGTGCGAGCTGAAAATGCATTTACAGCACTAAAAAAACAAACTTTTATAACAGCTAAACCAAACGTTTCCAATGTAAATTTCCACCTTTATATAGTGTAGAAAGGCATCCTGAAGCCTGGAAAGTCATTAATTTGATTGTCCAGTATTTCCTTCATGAGATATTGCAACACTTAGAAAAAGTGTACAGCGCCAGCAGACAATGAATTTTCAGCACTAAATAAACGAAACTTCATTAACAGCTAAAGTAAACGTTTCCAATGTAAATTTCCACCTTTATATAGTGTAAAAAGACATCCTGAAGCCTGGGCAGTCATTAATTTGATTGTCCAATATTTCCCTTATGAGATAATGCCTCTCATAGCAAATGTGTACAGTGCGAGCTGAAAATGCATTTACAGCACTAAAAAAACAAACTTTTATAACAGCTAAACCAAACGTTTCCAATGTAAATTTCCACCTTTATATAGTGTAAAAAGACATCCTGAAGCCTGGGCAGTCATTAATTTGATTGTCCAATATTTCCCTTATGAGATAATGCCTCTCATAGCAAATGTGTACAGCGCGAGCTGAAAATGCATTTACAGCACTAAAAAACCAAACTTTTATAACAGCTAAACCAAACGTTTCCAATATAAATTTCCACCTTTATATAGTGTAGAAAGGCATCCTGAAGCCTGGAAAGTCATTAATTTGATTGTCCAGTATTTCCTTCATGAGATATTGCAACACTTAGAAAAAGTGTACAGCGCCAGCAGACAATGAATTTTCAGCACTAAAAAAACGAAACTTCATTAACAGCTAAACCAAACGTTTCCAATGTAAATTTCCACATTTATAGAGTGTAAAAAGGCATCCTGAAGCCTGGGAAGTCATTAATTTGATTGTCCAGTATTTCCCTTATGAGATAATGCCTCACATAGCAAATGTGTACAGTGCGAGCTGAAAATGCATTTACAGCACTAAAAAAACAAACTTTTATAACAGCTAAACCAAACGTTTCCAATGTAAATTTCCACCTTTATATAGTGTAGAAAGGCATCCTGAAGCCTGGAAAGTCATTAATTTGATTGTCCAGTATTTCCTTCATGAGATATTGCAACACTTAGAAAAAGTGTACAGCGCCAGCAGACAATGAATTTTCAGCACTAAATAAACGAAACTTCATTAACAGCTAAAGTAAACGTTTCCAATGTAAATTTCCACCTTTATATAGTGTAAAAAGACATCCTGAAGCCTGGGCAGTCATTAATTTGATTGTCCAATATTTCCCTTATGAGATAATGCCTCTCATAGCAAATGTGTACAGTGCGAGCTGAAAATGCATTTACAGCACTAAAAAAACAAACTTTTATAACAGCTAAACCAAACGTTTCCAATGTAAATTTCCACCTTTATATAGTGTAAAAAGACATCCTGAAGCCTGGGCAGTCATTAATTTGATTGTCCAATATTTCCCTTATGAGATAATGCCTCTCATAGCAAATGTGTACAGCGCGAGCTGAAAATGCATTTTCAGCACTAAAAAACCAAACTTTTATAACAGCTAAACTAAACGTTTCCAATGTAAATTTCCACCTTTATATAGTGTAAAAAGACATCCTGAAGCCTGGGCAGTCATTAATTTGATTGTCCAATATTTCCCTTATGAGATAATGCCTCTCATAGCAAATGTGTACAGCGCGAGCTGAAAATGCATTTACAGCACTAAAAAAACAAACTTTTATAACAGCTAAACCAAACGTTTCCAATGTAAATTTCCACCTTTATATAGTGTAAAAAGACATCCTGAAGCCTGGGCAGTCATTAATTTGATTGTCCAATATTTCCCTTATGAGATAATGTCTCTCATAGCAAATGTGTACAGTGCGAGCTGAAAATGCATTTACAGCACTAAAAAAACAAACTTTTATAACAGCTAAACCAAACGTTTCCAATGTAAATTTCCACCTTTATATAGTGTAAAAAGACATCCTGAAGCCTGGGCAGTCATTAATTTGATTGTCCAATATTTCCCTTATGAGATAATGCCTCTCATAGCAAATGTGTACAGCGCGAGCTGAAAATGCATTTACAGCACTAAAAAACCAAACTTTTATAACAGCTAAACCAAACGTTTCCAATGTAAATTTCCACCTTTATATAGTGTAGAAAGGCATCCTGAAGCCTGGAAAGTCATTAATTTGATTGTCCAGTATTTCCTTCATGAGATATTGCAACACTTAGAAAAAGTGTACAGCGCCAGCAGACAATGAATTTTCAGCACTAAAAAAACGAAACTTCATTAACAGCTAAACCAAACGTTTCCAATGTAAATTTCCACATTTATAGAGTGTAAAAAGGCATCCTGAAGCCTGGGCAGTCATTAATTTGATTGTCCAGTATTTCCCTTATGAGATAATGCCTCACATAGCAAATGTGTACAGTGCGAGCTGAAAATGCATTTTCAGCACTAAAAAACCAAACTTTTATAACAGCTAAACCAAACGTTTCCAATGTAAATTTCCACCTTTATATAGTGTAAAAAGACATCCTGAAGCCTGGGCAGTCATTAATTTGATTGTCCAGTATTTCCCTTATGAGATAATGCCTCACATAGCAAATGTGTACAGCGCCAGCAGACAATGAATTTTCAGCACTAAAAAAACGAAACTTCATTAACAGCTAAACTAAACGTTTCCAATGTAAATTTCCACCCTTATATAGTGTAAAAAGACATCCTGAAGCCTGGGCAGTCATTAATTTGATTGTCCAATATTTCCCTTATGAGATAATGCCTCTCATAGCAAATGTGTACAGTGCGAGCTGAAAATGCATTTACAGCACTAAAAAAACAAACTTTTATAACAGCTAAACCAAATGTTTCCAATGTAAATTTCCACCTTTATATAGTGTAAAAAGACATCCTGAAGCCTGGGCAGTCATTAATTTGATTGTCCAATATTTCCCTTATGAGATAATGCCTCTCATAGCAAATGTGTACAGCGCGAGCTGAAAATGCATTTACAGCACTAAAAAACCAAACTTTTATAACAGCTAAACCAAACGTTTCCAATGTAAATTTCCACCTTTATATAGTGTAGAAAGGCATCCTGAAGCCTGGAAAGTCATTAATTTGATTGTCCAGTATTTCCTTCATGAGATATTGCAACACTTAGAAAAAGTGTACAGCGCCAGCAGACAATGAATTTTCAGCACTAAAAAAACGAAACTGCATTAACAGCTAAACCAAACGTTTCCAATGTAAATTTCCACATTTATAGAGTGTAAAAAGGCATCCTGAAGCCTGGGAAGTCATTAATTTGATTGTCCAGTATTTCCCTTATGAGATAATGCCTCACATAGCAAATGTGTACAGTGCGAGCTGAAAATGCATTTACAGCACTAAAAAAACAAACTTTTATAACAGCTAAACCAAACGTTTCCAATGTAAATTTCCACCTTTATATAGTGTAGAAAGGCATCCTGAAGCCTGGAAAGTCATTAATTTGATTGTCCAGTATTTCCTTCATGAGATATTGCAACACTTAGAAAAAGTGTACAGCGCCAGCAGACAATGAATTTTCAGCACTAAATAAACGAAACTTCATTAACAGCTAAAGTAAACGTTTCCAATGTAAATTTCCACCTTTATATAGTGTAAAAAGACATCCTGAAGCCTGGGCAGTCATTAATTTGATTGTCCAATATTTCCCTTATGAGATAATGCCTCTCATAGCAAATGTGTACAGTGCGAGCTGAAAATGCATTTACAGCACTAAAAAAACAAACTTTTATAACAGCTAAACCAAACGTTTCCAATGTAAATTTCCACCTTTATATAGTGTAAAAAGACATCCTGAAGCCTGGGCAGTCATTAATTTGATTGTCCAATATTTCCCTTATGAGATAATGCCTCTCATAGCAAATGTGTACAGCGCGAGCTGAAAATGCATTTACAGCACTAAAAAACCAAACTTTTATAACAGCTAAACCAAACGTTTCCAATATAAATTTCCACCTTTATATAGTGTAGAAAGGCATCCTGAAGCCTGGAAAGTCATTAATTTGATTGTCCAGTATTTCCTTCATGAGATATTGCAACACTTAGAAAAAGTGTACAGCGCCAGCAGACAATGAATTTTCAGCACTAAAAAAACGAAACTTCATTAACAGCTAAACCAAACGTTTCCAATGTAAATTTCCACATTTATAGAGTGTAAAAAGGCATCCTGAAGCCTGGGAAGTCATTAATTTGATTGTCCAGTATTTCCCTTATGAGATAATGCCTCACATAGCAAATGTGTACAGTGCGAGCTGAAAATGCATTTACAGCACTAAAAAAACAAACTTTTATAACAGCTAAACCAAACGTTTCCAATGTAAATTTCCACCTTTATATAGTGTAGAAAGGCATCCTGAAGCCTGGAAAGTCATTAATTTGATTGTCCAGTATTTCCTTCATGAGATATTGCAACACTTAGAAAAAGTGTACAGCGCCAGCAGACAATGAATTTTCAGCACTAAATAAACGAAACTTCATTAACAGCTAAAGTAAACGTTTCCAATGTAAATTTCCACCTTTATATAGTGTAAAAAGACATCCTGAAGCCTGGGCAGTCATTAATTTGATTGTCCAATATTTCCCTTATGAGATAATGCCTCTCATAGCAAATGTGTACAGTGCGAGCTGAAAATGCATTTACAGCACTAAAAAAACAAACTTTTATAACAGCTAAACCAAACGTTTCCAATGTAAATTTCCACCTTTATATAGTGTAAAAAGACATCCTGAAGCCTGGGCAGTCATTAATTTGATTGTCCAATATTTCCCTTATGAGATAATGCCTCTCATAGCAAATGTGTACAGCGCGAGCTGAAAATGCATTTTCAGCACTAAAAAACCAAACTTTTATAACAGCTAAACCAAACGTTTCCAATGTAAATTTCCACCTTTATATAGTGTAAAAAGACATCCTGAAGCCTGGGCAGTCATTAATTTGATTGTCCAGTATTTCCCTTATGAGATAATGCCTCACATAGCAAATGTGTACAGCGCCAGCAGACAATGAATTTTCAGCACTAAAAAAACGAAACTTCATTAACAGCTAAACTAAACGTTTCCAATGTAAATTTCCACCCTTATATAGTGTAAAAAGACATCCTGAAGCCTGGGCAGTCATTAATTTGATTGTCCAATATTTCCCTTATGAGATAATGCCTCTCATAGCAAATGTGTACAGTGCGAGCTGAAAATGCATTTACAGCACTAAAAAAACAAACTTTTATAACAGCTAAACCAAATGTTTCCAATGTAAATTTCCACCTTTATATAGTGTAAAAAGACATCCTGAAGCCTGGGCAGTCATTAATTTGATTGTCCAATATTTCCCTTATGAGATAATGCCTCTCATAGCAAATGTGTACAGCGCGAGCTGAAAATGCATTTACAGCACTAAAAAACCAAACTTTTATAACAGCTAAACCAAACGTTTCCAATGTAAATTTCCACCTTTATATAGTGTAGAAAGGCATCCTGAAGCCTGGAAAGTCATTAATTTGATTGTCCAGTATTTCCTTCATGAGATATTGCAACACTTAGAAAAAGTGTACAGCGCCAGCAGACAATGAATTTTCAGCACTAAAAAAACGAAACTTCATTAACAGCTAAACCAAACGTTTCCAATGTAAATTTCCACATTTATAGAGTGTAAAAAGGCATCCTGAAGCCTGGGAAGTCATTAATTTGATTGTCCAGTATTTCCCTTATGAGATAATGCCTCACATAGCAAATGTGTACAGTGCGAGCTGAAAATGCATTTACAGCACTAAAAAAACAAACTTTTATAACAGCTAAACCAAACGTTTCCAATGTAAATTTCCACCTTTATATAGTGTAGAAAGGCATCCTGAAGCCTGGAAAGTCATTAATTTGATTGTCCAGTATTTCCTTCATGAGATATTGCAACACTTAGAAAAAGTGTACAGCGCCAGCAGACAATGAATTTTCAGCACTAAATAAACGAAACTTCATTAACAGCTAAAGTAAACGTTTCCAATGTAAATTTCCACCTTTATATAGTGTAAAAAGACATCCTGAAGCCTGGGCAGTCATTAATTTGATTGTCCAATATTTCCCTTATGAGATAATGCCTCTCATAGCAAATGTGTACAGTGCGAGCTGAAAATGCATTTACAGCACTAAAAAAACAAACTTTTATAACAGCTAAACCAAACGTTTCCAATGTAAATTTCCACCTTTATATAGTGTAAAAAGACATCCTGAAGCCTGGGCAGTCATTAATTTGATTGTCCAATATTTCCCTTATGAGATAATGCCTCTCATAGCAAATGTGTACAGCGCGAGCTGAAAATGCATTTACAGCACTAAAAAACCAAACTTTTATAACAGCTAAACCAAACGTTTCCAATATAAATTTCCACCTTTATATAGTGTAGAAAGGCATCCTGAAGCCTGGAAAGTCATTAATTTGATTGTCCAGTATTTCCTTCATGAGATATTGCAACACTTAGAAAAAGTGTACAGCGCCAGCAGACAATGAATTTTCAGCACTAAAAAAACGAAACTTCATTAACAGCTAAACCAAACGTTTCCAATGTAAATTTCCACATTTATAGAGTGTAAAAAGGCATCCTGAAGCCTGGGAAGTCATTAATTTGATTGTCCAGTATTTCCCTTATGAGATAATGCCTCACATAGCAAATGTGTACAGTGCGAGCTGAAAATGCATTTACAGCACTAAAAAAACAAACTTTTATAACAGCTAAACCAAACGTTTCCAATGTAAATTTCCACCTTTATATAGTGTAGAAAGGCATCCTGAAGCCTGGAAAGTCATTAATTTGATTGTCCAGTATTTCCTTCATGAGATATTGCAACACTTAGAAAAAGTGTACAGCGCCAGCAGACAATGAATTTTCAGCACTAAATAAACGAAACTTCATTAACAGCTAAAGTAAACGTTTCCAATGTAAATTTCCACCTTTATATAGTGTAAAAAGACATCCTGAAGCCTGGGCAGTCATTAATTTGATTGTCCAATATTTCCCTTATGAGATAATGCCTCTCATAGCAAATGTGTACAGCGCGAGCTGAAAATGCATTTACAGCACTAAAAAAACAAACTTTTATAACAGCTAAACCAAACGTTTCCAATGTAAATTTCCACCTTTATATAGTGTAAAAAGACATCCTGAAGCCTGGGCAGTCATTAATTTGATTGTCCAGTATTTCCCTTATGAGATAATGCCTCACATAGCAAATGTGGACAGTGCGAGCTGAAAATGCATTTTCAGCACTAAAAAAACCAAACTTTTATAACAGCTAAACCAAACGTTTCCAATGTAAATTTCCACCTTTATATAGTGTAAAAAGACATCCTGAAGCCTGGGCAGTCATTAATTTGATTGTCCAATATTTCCCTTATGAGATAATGCCTCTCATAGCAAATGTGTACAGTGCGAGCTGAAAATGCATTTACAGCACTAAAAAAACAAACTTTTATAACAGCTAAACCAAACGTTTCCAATGTAAATTTCCACCTTTATATAGTGTAAAAAGACATCCTGAAGCCTGGGCAGTCATTAATTTGATTGTCCAATATTTCCCTTATGAGATAATGCCTCTCATAGCAAATGTGTACAGCGCGAGCTGAAAATGCATTTACAGCACTAAAAAACCAAACTTTTATAACAGCTAAACCAAACGTTTCCAATGTAAATTTCCACCTTTATATAGTGTAGAAAGGCATCCTGAAGCCTGGAAAGTCATTAATTTGATTGTCCAGTATTTCCTTCATGAGATATTGCAACACTTAGAAAAAGTGTACAGCGCCAGCAGACAATGAATTTTCAGCACTAAAAAAACGAAACTTCTTTAACAGCTAAACCAAACGTTTCCAATGTAAATTTCCACATTTATAGAGTGTAAAAAGGCATCCTGAAGCCTGGGAAGTCATTAATTTGATTGTCCAGTATTTCCCTTATGAGATAATGCCTCACATAGCAAATGTGTACAGTGCGAGCTGAAAATGCATTTACAGCACTAAAAAAACAAACTTTTATAACAGCTAAACCAAACGTTTCCAATGTAAATTTCCACCTTTATATAGTGTAGAAAGGCATCCTGAAGCCTGGAAAGTCATTAATTTGATTGTCCAGTATTTCCTTCATGAGATATTGCAACACTTAGAAAAAGTGTACAGCGCCAGCAGACAATGAATTTTCAGCACTAAATAAACGAAACTTCATTAACAGCTAAAGTAAACGTTTCCAATGTAAATTTCCACCTTTATATAGTGTAAAAAGACATCCTGAAGCCTGGGCAGTCATTAATTTGATTGTCCAATATTTCCCTTATGAGATAATGCCTCTCATAGCAAATGTGTACAGTGCGAGCTGAAAATGCATTTACAGCACTAAAAAAACAAACTTTTATAACAGCTAAACCAAACGTTTCCAATGTAAATTTCCACCTTTATATAGTGTAAAAAGACATCCTGAAGCCTGGGCAGTCATTAATTTGATTGTCCAATATTTCCCTTATGAGATAATGCCTCTCATAGCAAATGTGTACAGCGCGAGCTGAAAATGCATTTACAGCACTAAAAAACCAAACTTTTATAACAGCTAAACCAAACGTTTCCAATGTAAATTTCCACCTTTATATAGTGTAGAAAGGCATCCTGAAGCCTGGAAAGTCATTAATTTGATTGTCCAGTATTTCCTTCATGAGATATTGCAACACTTAGAAAAAGTGTACAGCGCCAGCAGACAATGAATTTTCAGCACTAAAAAAACGAAACTTCTTTAACAGCTAAACCAAACGTTTCCAATGTAAATTTCCACATTTATAGAGTGTAAAAAGGCATCCTGAAGCCTGGGAAGTCATTAATTTGATTGTCCAGTATTTCCTTATGAGATAATGCCTCACATAGCAAATGTGTACAGTGCGAGCTGAAAATGCATTTACAGCACTAAAAAAACAAACTTTTATAACAGCTAAACCAAACGTTTCCAATGTAAATTTCCACCTTTATATAGTGTAGAAAGGCATCCTGAAGCCTGGAAAGTCATTAATTTGATTGTCCAGTATTTCCTTCATGAGATATTGCAACACTTAGAAAAAGTGTACAGCGCCAGCAGACAATGAATTTTCAGCACTAAATAAACGAAACTTCATTAACAGCTAAAGTAAACGTTTCCAATGTAAATTTCCACCTTTATATAGTGTAAAAAGACATCCTGAAGCCTGGGCAGTCATTAATTTGATTGTCCAATATTTCCCTTATGAGATAATGCCTCTCATAGCAAATGTGTACAGTGCGAGCTGAAAATGCATTTACAGCACTAAAAAAACAAACTTTTATAACAGCTAAACCAAACGTTTCCAATGTAAATTTCCACCTTTATATAGTGTAAAAAGACATCCTGAAGCCTGGGCAGTCATTAATTTGATTGTCCAATATTTCCCTTATGAGATAATGCCTCTCATAGCAAATGTGTACAGCGCGAGCTGAAAATGCATTTACAGCACTAAAAAACCAAACTTTTATAACAGCTAAACCAAACGTTTCCAATATAAATTTCCACCTTTATATAGTGTAGAAAGGCATCCTGAAGCCTGGAAAGTCATTAATTTGATTGTCCAGTATTTCCTTCATGAGATATTGCAACACTTAGAAAAAGTGTACAGCGCCAGCAGACAATGAATTTTCAGCACTAAAAAAACGAAACTTCATTAACAGCTAAACCAAACGTTTCCAATGTAAATTTCCACATTTATAGAGTGTAAAAAGGCATCCTGAAGCCTGGGAAGTCATTAATTTGATTGTCCAGTATTTCCCTTATGAGATAATGCCTCACATAGCAAATGTGTACAGTGCGAGCTGAAAATGCATTTACAGCACTAAAAAAACAAACTTTTATAACAGCTAAACCAAACGTTTCCAATGTAAATTTCCACCTTTATATAGTGTAGAAAGGCATCATGAAGCCTGGAAAGTCATTAATTTGATTGTCCAGTATTTCCTTCATGAGATATTGCAACTCTTAGAAAAAGTGTACAGCGCCAGCAGACAATGAATTTTCAGCACTAAATAAACGAAACTTCATTAACAGCTAAAGTAAACGTTTCCAATGTAAATTTCCACCTTTATATAGTGTAAAAAGACATCCTGAAGCCTGGGCAGTCATTAATTTGATTGTCCAATATTTCCCTTATGAGATAATGCCTCTCATAGCAAATGTGTACAGTGCGAGCTGAAAATGCATTTACAGCACTAAAAAAACAAACTTTTATAACAGCTAAACCAAACGTTTCCAATGTAAATTTCCACCTTTATATAGTGTAGAAAGGCATCCTGAAGCCTGGAAAGTCATTAATTTGATTGTCCAGTATTTCCTTCATGAGATATTGCAACATTTAGAAAAAGTGTACAGCGCCAGCAGACAATGAATTTTCAGCACTAAAAAAACGAAACTTCATTAACAGCTAAACTAAACGTTTCCAATGTAAATTTCCACCTTTATATAGTGTAAAAAGACATCCTGAAGCCCGGGCAGCCATTAATTTGATTGTCCAATATTTCCCTTATGAGATAATGCCTCTCATAGCAAATGTGTACAGCGCGAGCTGAAAATGCATTTACAGCACTAAAAAAACAAACTTTTATAACAGCTAAACCAAACGTTTCCAATGTAAATTTCCACCTTTATATAGTGTAAAAAGACATCCTGAAGCCTGCGCAGTCATTAATTTGATTGTCCAATATTTCCCTTATGAGATAATGCCTCTCATAGCAAATGTGTACAGCGCGAGCTGATATTGCATTTACAGCACTAAAAAAACAAACTTTTATAACAGCTAAACCAAACGTTTCCAATGTAAATTTCTACCTTTATATAGTGTAGAAAGGCATCCTGAAGCCTGGAAAGTCATTAATTTGATTGTCCAGTATTTCCTTCATGAGATATTGCAACACTTAGAAAAAGTGTACAGCGCCAGCAGACAATGAATTTTCAGCACTAAAAAAACGAAACTTCATTAACAGCTAAACCAAACGTTTCCAATGTAAATTTCCACATTTATAGAGTGTAAAAAGGCATCCTGAAGCCTGGGCAGTCATTAATTTGATTGTCCAATATTTCCCTTATGAGATAATGCCTCTCATAGCAAATGTGTACAGCGCGAGCTGAAAATGCATTTACAGCACTAATACCAAACTTTTATAACAGCTAAACTAAACGTTTCCGATGTAAATTTCCACCTTTATATAGTGTAAAAAGACATCCTGAAGCCTGGGCAGTCATTAATTTGATTGTCCAGTATTTCCTTCATGAGATATTGCAACACTTAGAAAAAGTGTACAGCGCCAGCAGACAATGAATTTTCAGCACTAAAAAAACGAAACTTCATTAACAGCTAAACCAAACGTTTCCAATGTAAATTTCCACCTTTATATAGTGTAGAAAGGCATCCTGAAGCCTGGAAAGTCATTAATTTGATTGTCCAGTATTTCCTTCATGAGATATTGCAACACTTAGAAAAAGTGTACAGCGCCAGCAGACAATGAATTTTCAGCACTAAAAAAACGAAACTTCATTAACAGCTAAACCAAACGTTTCCAATGTAAATTTCCACATTTATAGAGTGTAAAAAGGCATCCTGAAGCCTGGGAAGTCATTAATATGATTGTCCAGTATTTCCCTTATGAGATAATGCCTCACATAGCAAATGTGTACAGTGCGAGCTGAAAATGCATTTTCAGCACTAAAAAAACAAACTTTTATAACAGCTAAACTAAACGTTTCCAATGTAAATTTCCACCTTTATATAGTGTAAAAAGACATCCTGAAGCCTGGGCAGTCATTAATTTGATTGTCCAATATTTCCCTTATGAGATAATGCCTCTCATAGCAAATGTGTACAGCGCGAGCTGAAAATGCATTTACAGCACTAAAAAAACAAACTTTTATAACAGCTAAACTAAACGTTTCCGATGTAAATTTCCACCTTTATATAGTGTAAAAAGACATCCTGAAGCCTGGGCAGTCATTAATTTGATTGTCCAATATTTCCCTTATGAGATAATGCCTCTCATAGCAAATGTGTACAGCGCGAGCTGAAAATGCATTTACAGCACTAAAAACCCAAACTTTTATAACAGCTAAACCAAACGTTTCCAATGTAAATTTCCACCTTTATATAGTGTAGAAAGGCATCCTGAAGCCTGGAAAGTCATTAATTTGATTGTCCAGTATTTCCTTCATGAGATATTGCAACACTTAGAAAAAGTGTACAGCGCCAGCAGACAATGAATTTTCAGCACTAAAAAAACGAAACTTCATTAACAGCTGAACTAAACGTTTCCAATGTAAATGTCCACCTTTATATAGTGTAAAAAGACATCCTGAAGCCTGGGCAGTCATTAATTTGATTGTCCAATATTTCCCTTATGAGATAATGCCTCTCATAGCAAATGTGTACAGCGCGAGCTGAAAATGCATTTACAGCACTAAAAAACCAAACTTTTATAACAGCTAAACCAAACGTTTCCAATGTAAATTTCCACCTTTATATAGTGTAGAAAGGCATCCTGAAGCCTGGAAAGTCATTAATTTGATTGTCCAGTATTTCCTTCATGAGATATTGCAACACTTAGAAAAAGTGTACAGCGCCAGCAGACAATGAATTTTCAGCACTAAAAAAAACGAAACTTCATTAACAGCTAAACCAAACGTTTCCAATGTAAATTTCCACCTTTATATAGTGTAGAAAGGCATCCTGAAGCCTGGAAAGTCATTAATTTGATTGTCCAGTATTTCCTTCATGAGATATTGCAACACTTAGAAAAAGTGTACAGCGCCAGCAGACAATGAATTTTCAGCACTAAAAAAACGAAACTTCATTAACAGCTAAACCAAACGTTTCCAATGTAAATTTCCACATTTATAGAGTGTAAAAAGGCATCCTGAAGCCTGGGAAGTCATTAATTTGATTGTCCAGTATTTCCCTTATGAGATAATGCCTCACATAGCAAATGTGTACAGTGCGAGCTGAAAATGCATTTTCAGCACTAAAAAACCAAACTTTTATAACAGCTAAACCAAACGTTTCCAATGTAAATTTCCACCTTTATATAGTGTAAAAAGACATCCTGAAGCCTGGGCAGTCATTAATTTGATTGTCCAATATTTCCCTTATGAGATAATGCCTCTCATAGCAAATGTGTACAGCGCGAGCTGAAAATGCATTTACAGCACTAAAAAACCAAACTTTTATAACAGCTAAACCAAACGTTTCAATTGTAAATTTCCACCTTTATATAGTGTAGAAAGGCATCCTGAAGCCTGGAAAGTCATTAATTTGATTGTCCAGTATTTCCTTCATGAGATATTGCAACACTTAGAAAAAGTGTACAGCGCCAGCAGACAATGAATTTTCAGCACTAAAAAAACGAAACTTCATTAACAGCTAAACCAAACGTTTCCAATGTAAATTTCCACATTTATAGAGTGTAAAAAGGCATCCTGAAGCCTGGGCAGTCATTAATTTGATTGTCCAGTATTTCCCTTATGAGATAATGCCTCACATAGCAAATGTGTACAGTGCGAGCTGAAAATGCATTTTCAGCACTAAAAAACCAAACTTTTATAACAGCTAAACCAAACGTTTCCAATGTAAATTTCCACCTTTATATAGTGTAAAAAGACATCCTGAAGCCTGGGCAGTCATTAATTTGATTGTCCAGTATTTCCCTTATGAGATAATGCCTCACATAGCAAATGTGTACAGCGCCAGCAGACAATGAATTTTCAGCACTAAAAAAACGAAACTTCATTAACAGCTAAACTAAACGTTTCCAATGTAAATTTCCACCCTTATATAGTGTAAAAAGACATCCTGAAGCCTGGGCAGTCATTAATTTGATTGTCCAATATTTCCCTTATGAGATAATGCCTCTCATAGCAAATGTGTACAGTGCGAGCTGAAAATGCATTTACAGCACTAAAAAAACAAACTTTTATAACAGCTAAACCAAACGTTTCCAATGTAAATTTCCACCTTTATATAGTGTAAAAAGACATCCTGAAGCCTGGGCAGTCATTAATTTGATTGTCCAATATTTCCCTTATGAGATAATGCCTCTCATAGCAAATGTGTACAGCGCGAGCTGAAAATGCATTTACAGCACTAAAAAACCAAACTTTTATAACAGCTAAACCAAACGTTTCCAATGTAAATTTCCACCTTTATATAGTGTAGAAAGGCATCCTGAAGCCTGGAAAGTCATTAATTTGATTGTCCAGTATTTCCTTCATGAGATATTGCAACACTTAGAAAAAGTGTACAGCGCCAGCAGACAATGAATTTTCAGCACTAAAAAAACGAAACTTCAATAACAGCTAAACCAAACGTTTCCAATGTAAATTTCCACATTTATAGAGTGTAAAAAGGCATCCTGAAGCCTGGGAAGTCATTAATTTGATTGTCCAGTATTTCCCTTATGAGATAATGCCTCACATAGCAAATGTGTACAGTGCGAGCTGAAAATGCATTTACAGCACTAAAAAAACAAACTTTTATAACAGCTAAACCAAACGTTTCCAATGTAAATTTTCACCTTTATATAGTGTAGAAAGGCATCCTGAAGCCTGGAAAGTCATTAATTTGATTGTCCAGTATTTCCTTCATGAGATATTGCAACACTTAGAAAAAGTGTACAGCGCCAGCAGACAATGAATTTTCAGCACTAAATAAACGAAACTTCATTAACAGCTAAAGTAAACGTTTCCAATGTAAATTTCCACCTTTATATAGTGTAAAAAGACATCCTGAAGCCTGGGCAGTCATTAATTTGATTGTCCAATATTTCCCTTATGAGATAATGCCTCTCATAGCAAATGTGTACAGTGCGAGCTGAAAATGCATTTACAGCACTAAAAAAACAAACTTTTATAACAGCTAAACCAAACGTTTCCAATGTAAATTTCCACCTTTATATAGTGTAAAAAGACATCCTGAAGCCTGGGCAGTCATTAATTTGATTGTCCAATATTTCCCTTATGAGATAATGCCTCTCATAGCAAATGTGTACAGCGCGAGCTGAAAATGCATTTACAGCACTAAAAAACCAAACTTTTATAACAGCTAAACCAAACGTTTCCAATATAAATTTCCACCTTTATATAGTGTAGAAAGGCATCCTGAAGCCTGGAAAGTCATTAATTTGATTGTCCAGTATTTCCTTCATGAGATATTGCAACACTTAGAAAAAGTGTACAGCGCCAGCAGACAATGAATTTTCAGCACTAAAAAAACGAAACTTCATTAACAGCTAAACCAAACGTTTCCAATGTAAATTTCCACATTTATAGAGTGTAAAAAGGCATCCTGAAGCCTGGGAAGTCATTAATTTGATTGTCCAGTATTTCCCTTATGAGATAATGCCTCACATAGCAAATGTGTACAGTGCGAGCTGAAAATGCATTTACAGCACTAAAAAAACAAACTTTTATAACAGCTAAACCAAACGTTTCCAATGTAAATTTCCACCTTTATATAGTGTAGAAAGGCATCCTGAAGCCTGGAAAGTCATTAATTTGATTGTCCAGTATTTCCTTCATGAGATATTGCAACACTTAGAAAAAGTGTACAGCGCCAGCAGACAATGAATTTTCAGCACTAAATAAACGAAACTTCATTAACAGCTAAAGTAAACGTTTCCAATGTAAATTTCCACCTTTATATAGTGTAAAAAGACATCCTGAAGCCTGGGCAGTCATTAATTTGATTGTCCAATATTTCCCTTATGAGATAATGCCTCTCATAGCAAATGTGTACAGCGCGAGCTGAAAATGCATTTACAGCACTAAAAAAACAAACTTTTATAACAGCTAAACCAAACGTTTCCAATGTAAATTTCCACCTTTATATAGTGTAAAAAGACATCCTGAAGCCTGGGCAGTCATTAATTTGATTGTCCAGTATTTCCCTTATGAGATAATGCCTCACATAGCAAATGTGGACAGTGCGAGCTGAAAATGCATTTTCAGCACTAAAAAAACCAAACTTTTATAACAGCTAAACCAAACGTTTCCAATGTAAATTTCCACCTTTATATAGTGTAAAAAGACATCCTGAAGCCTGGGCAGTCATTAATTTGATTGTCCAATATTTCCCTTATGAGATAATGCCTCTCATAGCAAATGTGTACAGTGCGAGCTGAAAATGCATTTACAGCACTAAAAAAACAAACTTTTATAACAGCTAAACCAAACGTTTCCAATGTAAATTTCCACCTTTATATAGTGTAAAAAGACATCCTGAAGCCTGGGCAGTCATTAATTTGATTGTCCAATATTTCCCTTATGAGATAATGCCTCTCATAGCAAATGTGTACAGCGCGAGCTGAAAATGCATTTACAGCACTAAAAAACCAAACTTTTATAACAGCTAAACCAAACGTTTCCAATGTAAATTTCCACCTTTATATAGTGTAGAAAGGCATCCTGAAGCCTGGAAAGTCATTAATTTGATTGTCCAGTATTTCCTTCATGAGATATTGCAACACTTAGAAAAAGTGTACAGCGCCAGCAGACAATGAATTTTCAGCACTAAAAAAACGAAACTTCATTAACAGCTAAACCAAACGTTTCCAATGTAAATTTCCACATTTATAGAGTGTAAAAAGGCATCCTGAAGCCTGGGAAGTCATTAATTTGATTGTCCAGTATTTCCCTTATGAGATAATGCCTCACATAGCAAATGTGTACAGTGCGAGCTGAAAATGCATTTACAGCACTAAAAAAACAAACTTTTATAACAGCTAAACCAAACGTTTCCAATGTAAATTTCCACCTTTATATAGTGTAGAAAGGCATCCTGAAGCCTGGAAAGTCATTAATTTGATTGTCCAGTATTTCCTTCATGAGATATTGCAACACTTAGAAAAAGTGTACAGCGCCAGCAGACAATGAATTTTCAGCACTAAATAAACGAAACTTCATTAACAGCTAAAGTAAACGTTTCCAATGTAAATTTCCACCTTTATATAGTGTAAAAAGACATCCTGAAGCCTGGGCAGTCATTAATTTGATTGTCCAATATTTCCCTTATGAGATAATGCCTCTCATAGCAAATGTGTACAGTGCGAGCTGAAAATGCATTTACAGCACTAAAAAAACAAACTTTTATAACAGCTAAACCAAACGTTTCCAATGTAAATTTCCACCTTTATATAGTGTAAAAAGACATCCTGAAGCCTGGGCAGTCATTAATTTGATTGTCCAATATTTCCCTTATGAGATAATGCCTCTCATAGCAAATGTGTACAGCGCGAGCTGAAAATGCATTTACAGCACTAAAAAACCAAACTTTTATAACAGCTAAACCAAACGTTTCCAATATAAATTTCCACCTTTATATAGTGTAGAAAGGCATCCTGAAGCCTGGAAAGTCATTAATTTGATTGTCCAGTATTTCCTTCATGAGATATTGCAACACTTAGAAAAAGTGTACAGCGCCAGCAGACAATGAATTTTCAGCACTAAAAAAACGAAACTTCATTAACAGCTAAACCAAACGTTTCCAATGTAAATTTCCACATTTATAGAGTGTAAAAAGGCATCCTGAAGCCTGGGAAGTCATTAATTTGATTGTCCAATATTTCCCTTATGAGATAATGCCTCTCATAGCAAATGTGTACAGCGCGAGCTGAAAATGCATTTACAGCACTAAAAAAACAAACTTTTATAACAGCTAAACCAAACGTTTCCAATGTATATTTCCACCTTTATATAGTGTAGAAAGGCATCCTGAAGCCTGGAAAGTCATTAATTTGATTGTCCAGTATTTCCTTCATGAGATATTGCAACACTTAGAAAAAGTGTACAGCGCCAGCAGACAATGAATTTTCAGCACTAAATAAACGAAACTTCATTAACAGCTAAAGTAAACGTTTCCAATGTAAATTTCCACCTTTATATAGTGTAAAAAGACATCCTGAAGCCTGGGCAGTCATTAATTTGATTGTCCAATATTTCCCTTATGAGATAATGCCTCTCATAGCAAATGTGTACAGTGCGAGCTGAAAATGCATTTACAGCACTAAAAAAACAAACTTTTATAACAGCTAAACCAAACGTTTCCAATGTAAATTTCCACCTTTATATAGTGTAGAAAGGCATCCTGAAGCCTGGAAAGTCATTAATTTGATTGTCCAGTATTTCCTTCATGAGATATTGCAACACTTAGAAAAAGTGTACAGCGCCAGCAGACAATGAATTTTCAGCACTAAAAAAACGAAACTTCATTAACAGCTAAACTAAACGTTTCCAATGTAAATTTCCACCCTTATATAGTGTAAAAAGACATCCTGAAGCCTGGGCAGTCATTAATTTGATTGTCCAATATTTCCCTTATGAGATAATGCTTCTCATAGCAAATGTGTACAGCGCGAGCTGAAAATGCATTTACAGCACTAAAAAACATAACTTTTATAACAGCTAAACCAAACGTTTCCAATGTAAATTTCCACCTTTATATAGTGTAGAAAGGCATCCTGAAGCCTGGAAAGTCATTAATTTGATTGTCCAGTATTTCCTTCATGAGATATTGCAACACTTAGAAAAAGTGTACAGCGCCAGCAGACAATGAATTTTCAGCACTAAAAAAACGAAACTTCATTAACAGCTAAACTAAACGTTTCCAATGTAAATTTCCACCTTTATATAGTGTAAAAAGACATCCTGAAGCCTGGGCAGTCATTAATTTGATTGTCCAATATTTCCCTTATGAGATAATGCCTCTCATAGCAAATGTGTACAGCGCGAGCTGAAAATGCATTTACAGCACTAAAAAACCAAACTTTTATAACAGCTAAACCAAACGTTTCCAATGTAAATTTCCACCTTTATATAGTGTAGAAAGGCATCCTGAAGCCTGGAAAGTCATTAATTTGATTGTCCAGTATTTCCTTCATGAGATATTGCAACACTTAGAAAAAGTGTACAGCGCCAGCAGACAACGAATTTTCAACACTAAAAAAAACGAAACTTCATTAACAGCTAAACCAAACGTTTCCAATGTAAATTTCCACATTTATAGAGTGTAAAAAGGCATCCTGAAGCCTGGGAAGTCATTAATTTGATTGTCCAGTATTTCCCTTATGAGATAATGCCTCTCATTGCAAATGTGTACAGCGCGAGCTGAAAATGCATTTTCAGCACTAAAAAACCAAACTTTTATAACACCTAAACCAAACGTTTCCAATGTAAATTTCCTCCTTTATATAGTGTAAAAAGACATCCTGAAGCCTGGGCAGTCATTAATTTGATTGTCCAATATTTCCCTTATGAGATAATGCCTCTCATAGCAAATGTGTACAGCGCGAGCTGAAAATGCATTTACAGCACTAAAAAACCAAACTTTTATAACAGCTAAACCAAACGTTTCCAATGTAAATTTCCACCTTTATATAGTGTAGAAAGGCATCCTGAAGCCTGGAAAGTCATTAATTTGATTGTCCAGTATTTCCTTCATGAGATATTGCAACATTTAGAAAAAGTGTACAGCGCCAGCAGACAATGAATTTTCAGCACTAAAAAAACGAAACTTCATTAACAGCTAAACTAAACGTTTCCAATGTAAATTTCCACCTTTATATAGTGTAAAAAGACATCCTGAAGCCCGGGCAGCCATTAATTTGATTGTCCAATATTTCCCTTATGAGATAATGCCTCTCATAGCAAATGTGTACAGCGCGAGCTGAAAATGCATTTACAGCACTAAAAAACCAAACTTTTATAACAGCTAAACCAAACGTTTCCAATGTAAATTTCCACCTTTATATAGTGTAAAAAGACATCCTGAAGCCTGGGCAGTCATTAATTTGATTGTCCAATATTTCCCTTATGAGATAATGCCTCTCATAGCAAATGTGTACAGCGCGAGCTGAAAATGCATTTACAGCACTAAAAAACCAAACTTTTATAACAGCTAAACCAAACGTTTCCAATGTAAATTTCCACCTTTATATAGTGTAGAAAGGCATCCTGAAGCCTGGAAAGTCATTAATTTGATTGTCCAGTATTTCCTTCATGAGATATTGCAACACTTAGAAAAAGTGTACAGCGCCAGCAGACAATGAATTTTCAGCACTAAAAAAACGAAACTTCATTAACAGCTAAACTAAATGTTTCCAATGTAAATTTCCACCTTTATATAGTGTAAAAAGACATCCTGAAGCCTGGGCAGTCATTAATTTGATTGTCCAATATTTCCCTTATGAGATAATGCCTCTCATAGCAAATGTGTACAGCGCGAGCTGAAAATGCATTTACAGCACTAAAAAACCAAACTTTTATAACAGCTAAACCAAACGTTTCCAATGTAAATTTCCACCTTTATATAGTGTAAAAAGGCATCCTGAAGCCTGGAAAGTCTTTAATTTGATTGTCCAGTATTTCCTTCATGAGATATTGCAACACTTAGAAAAAGTGTACAGCGCCAGCAGACAATGAATTTTCAGCACTAAAAAACCGAAACTTCATTAACAGCTAAACTAAACGTTTCCAATGTAAATTTCCACCTTTATATAGTGTAAAAAGACATCCTGAAGCCTGGGCAGCCATTAATTTGATTGTCCAATATTTCCCTTATGAGATAATGCCTCTCATAGCAAATGTGTACAGCGCGAGCTGAAAATGCATTTACAGCACTAAAAAACCAAACTTTTATAACAGCTAAACCAAACGTTTCCAATGTAAATTTCCACCTTTATAGAGTGTAAAAAGACATCCTGAAGCCTGGGCAGTCATTAATTTGATTGTCCAATATTTCCCTTATGAGATAATGCCTCTCATAGCAAATGTGTACAGCGCGAGCTGAAAATGCATTTACAGCACTAAAAAACCAAACTTTTATAACAGCTAAACCAAACGTTTCCAATGTAAATTTCCACCTTTATATAGTGTAGAAAGGCATCCTGAAGCCTGGAAAGTCATTAATTTGATTGTCCAGTATTTCCTTCATGAGATATTGCAACACTTAGAAAAAGTGTACAGCGCCAGCAGACAATGAATTTCCAGCACTAAAAAAACGAAACTTCATTAACAGCTAAACTAAACGTTTCCAATGTAAATTTCCACCTTTATATAGTGTAAAAAGACATCCTGAAGCCTGGGCAGTCATTAATTTGATTGTCCAATATTTCCCTTATGAGATAATGCCTCTCATAGCAAATGTGTACAGCGCGAGCTGAAAATGCATTTACAGCACTAAAAAACCAAACTTTTATAACAGCTAAACCAAACGTTTCCAATGTAAATTTCCACCTTTATATAGTGTAGAAAGGCATCCTGAAGCCTGGAAAGTCATTAATTTGATTGTCCAGTATTTCCTTCATGAGATATTGCAACACTTAGAAAAAGTGTACAGCGCCAGCAGACAATGAATTTTATGCACTAAAAAAACGAAACTTCATTAACAGCTAAACCAAACGTTTCCAATGTAAATTTCCACATTTATAGAGTGTAAAAAGGCATCCTGAAGCCTGGGAAGTCATTAATTTGATTGTCCAGTATTTCCCTTATGAGATAATGCCTCACATAGCAAATGTGTACAGTGCGAGCTGAAAATGCATTTTCAGCACTAAAAAACCAAACTTTTATAACAGCTAAACCAAACGTTTCCAATGTAAATTTCCACCTTTATATAGTGTAAAAAGACATCCTGAAGCCTGGGCAGTCATTAATTTGATTGTCCAGTATTTCCCTTATGAGATAATGCCTCACATAGCAAATGTGTACAGCGCGAGCTGAAAATGCATTTACAGCACTAAAAAAACAAACTTTTATAACAGCTAAACCAAACGTTTCCAATGTAAATTTCCACATTTATAGAGTGTAAAAATGCATCCTGAAGCCTGGGAAGTCATTAATTTGATTGTCCAGTATTTCCCTTATGAGATAATGCCTCACATAGCAAATGTGTACAGTGCGAGCTGAAAATGCATTTTCAGCACTAAAAAACCAAACTTTTATAACAGCTAAACCAAACGTTTCCAATGTAAATTTCCACCTTTATATAGTGTAAAAAGACATCCTGAAGCCTGGGCAGTCATTAATTTGATTGTCCAATATTTCCCTTATGAGATAATGCCTCTCATAGCAAATGTGTACAGCGCGAGCTGAAAATGCATTTACAGCACTAAAAAACCAAACTTTTATAACAGCTAAACCAAACGTTTCCAATGTAAATTTCCACCTTTATATAGTGTAGAAAGGCATCCTGAAGCCTGGAAAGTCATTAATTTGATTGTCCAGTATTTCCTTCATGAGATATTGCAACACTTAGAAAAAGTGTACAGCGCCAGTAGACAATGAATTTTCAGCACTAAAAAAACGATACTTCATTAACAGCTAAACTAAACGTTTCCAATGTAAATTTCCACCTTTATATAGTGTAAAAAGACATCCTGAAGCCTGGGCAGTCATTAATATGATTGTCCAATATTTCCCTTACGAGATAATGCCTCTCATAGCAAATGTGTACAGCGCGAGCTGAAAATGCATTTACAGCACTAAAAAACCAAACTTTTATAACAGCTAAACCAAACGTTTCCAATGTAAATTTCCACCTTTATATAGTGTAGAAAGGCATCCTGGAGCCTGGAAAGTCATTAATTTGATTGTCCAGTATTTCCTTCATGAGATATTGCAACACTTAGAAAAAGTGTACAGCGCCAGCAGACAATGAATTTTCAGCACTAAAAAAACCAAACTTTTATAACAGCTAAACCAAACGTTTCCAATGTAAATTTCCACCTTTATATAGTGTAAAAAGGCATCCTGAAGCCTGGGAAGTCATTAATTTGATTGTCCAGTATTTCCCTTATGAGATAATGCCTCACATAGCAAATGTGTACAGTGCGAGCTGAAAATGCATTTTCAGCACTAAAAAAACAAACTTATATAACACCTAAACCAAACGTTTCCAATGTAAATTTCCACCTTTATATAGTGTAAAAAGACATCCTGAAGCCTGGGCAGTCATTAATTTGATTGTCCAATATTTCCCTTATGAGATAATGCCTCTCATAGCAAATGTGTACAGCGCGAGCTGAAAATGCATTTACAGCACTAAAAAACCAAACTTTTATAACAGCTAAACCAAACGTTTCCAATGTAAATTTCCACCTTTATATAGTGTAAAAAGACATCCTGAAGCCTGGGCAGTCATTAATTTGATTGTCCAATATTTCCCTTATGAGATAATGCCTCTCATAGCAAATGTGTACAGCGCGAGCTGAAAATGCATTTTCAGCACTAAAAAACCAAACTTTTATAACAGCTAAACCAAACGTTTCAAATGTAAATTTCCACCTTTATATAGTGTAAAAAGACATCCTGAAGCCTGGGCAGTCATTAATTTGATTGTCCAATATTTCCCTTATGAGATAATGCCTCTCATAGCAAATGTGTACAGTGCGAGCTGAAAATGCATTTACAGCACTAAAAAAACAAACTTTTATAACAGCTAAACCAAACGTTTCCAATGTAAATTTCCACCTTTATATAGTGTAAAAAGACATCCTGAAGCCTGGGCAGTCATTAATTTGATTGTCCAATATTTCCCTTATGAGATAATGCCTCTCATAGCAAATGTGTACAGTGCGAGCTGAAAATGCATTTACAGCACTAAAAAAACAAACTTTTATAACAGCTAAACCAAACGTTTCCAATGTAAATTTCCACCTTTATATAGTGTAAAAAGACATCCTGAAGCCTGGGCAGTCATTAATTTGATTGTCCAATATTTCCCTTATGAGATAATGCCTCTCATAGCAAATGTGTACAGCGCGAGCTGAAAATGCATTTACAGCACTAAAAAACCAAACTTTTATAACAGCTAAACCAAACGTTTCCAATGTAAATTTCCACCTTTATATAGTGTAGAAAGGCATCCTGAAGCCTGGAAAGTCATTAATTTGATTGTCCAGTATTTCCTTCATGAGATATTGCAACACTTAGAAAAAGTGTACAGCGCCAGCAGACAATGAATTTTCAGCACTAAAAAAACGAAACTTCATTAACAGCTAAACCAAACGTTTCCAATGTAAATTTCCACATTTATAGAGTGTAAAAAGGCATCCTGAAGCCTGGGAAGTCATTAATTTGATTGTCCAGTATTTCCCTTATGAGATAATGCCTCACATAGCAAATGTGTACAGTGCGAGCTGAAAATGCATTTACAGCACTAAAAAAACAAACTTTTATAACAGCTAAACCAAACGTTTCCAATGTAAATTTCCACCTTTATATAGTGTAGAAAGGCATCCTGAAGCCTGGAAAGTCATTAATTTGATTGTCCAGTATTTCCTTCATGAGATATTGCAACACTTAGAAAAAGTGTACAGCGCCAGCAGACAATGAATTTTCAGCACTAAATAAACGAAACTTCATTAACAGCTAAAGTAAACGTTTCCAATGTAAATTTCCACCTTTATATAGTGTAAAAAGACATCCTGAAGCCTGGGCAGTCATTAATTTGATTGTCCAATATTTCCCTTATGAGATAATGCCTCTCATAGCAAATGTGTACAGTGCGAGCTGAAAATGCATTTACAGCACTAAAAAAACAAACTTTTATAACAGCTAAACCAAACGTTTCCAATGTAAATTTCCACCTTTATATAGTGTAAAAAGACATCCTGAAGCCTGGGCAGTCATTAATTTGATTGTCCAATATTTCCCTTATGAGATAATGCCTCTCATAGCAAATGTGTACAGCGCGAGCTGAAAATGCATTTACAGCACTAAAAAACCAAACTTTTATAACAGCTAAACCAAACGTTTCCAATGTAAATTTCCACCTTTATATAGTGTAGAAAGGCATCCTGAAGCCTGGAAAGTCATTAATTTGATTGTCCAGTATTTCCTTCATGAGATATTGCAACACTTAGAAAAAGTGTACAGCGCCAGCAGACAATGAATTTTCAGCACTAAAAAAAACGAAACTTCATTAACAGCTAAACCAAACGTTTCCAATGTAAATTTCCACATTTATAGAGTGTAAAAAGGCATCCTGAAGCCTGGGAAGTCATTAATTTGATTGTCCAGTATTTCCCTTATGAGATAATGCCTCACATAGCAAATGTGTACAGTGCGAGCTGAAAATGCATTTACAGCACTAAAAAAACAAACTTTTATAACAGCTAAACCAAACGTTTCCAATGTAAATTTCCACCTTTATATAGTGTAGAAAGGCATCCTGAAGCCTGGAAAGTCATTAATTTGATTGTCCAGTATTTCCTTCATGAGATATTGCAACACTTAGAAAAAGTGTACAGCGCCAGCAGACAATGAATTTTCAGCACTAAATAAACGAAACTTCATTAACAGCTAAAGTAAACGTTTCCAATGTAAATTTCCACCTTTATATAGTGTAAAAAGACATCCTGAAGCCTGGGCAGTCATTAATTTGATTGTCCAATATTTCCCTTATGAGATAATGCCTCTCATAGCAAATGTGTACAGTGCGAGCTGAAAATGCATTTACAGCACTAAAAAAACAAACTTTTATAACAGCTAAACCAAACGTTTCCAATGTAAATTTCCACCTTTATATAGTGTAAAAAGACATCCTGAAGCCTGGGCAGTCATTAATTTGATTGTCCAATATTTCCCTTATGAGATAATGCCTCTCATAGCAAATGTGTACAGCGCGAGCTGAAAATGCATTTACAGCACTAAAAAAACAAACTTTTATAACAGCTAAACCAAACGTTTCCAATGTAAATTTCCACCTTTATATAGTGTAGAAAGGCATCCTGAAGCCTGGAAAGTCATTAATTTGATTGTCCAGTATTTCCTTCATGAGATATTGCAACACTTAGAAAAAGTGTACAGCGCCAGCAGACAATGAATTTTCAGCACTAAAAAAAACGAAACTTCATTAACAGCTAAACCAAACGTTTCCAATGTAAATTTCCACATTTATAGAGTGTAAAAAGGCATCTTGAAGCCTGGGAAGTCATTAATTTGATTGTCCAGTATTTCCCTTATGAGATAATGCCTCTCATTGCAAATGTGTACAGCGCGAGCTGAAAATGCATTTTCAGCACTAAAAAACCAAACTTTTATAACACCTAAACCAAACGTTTCCAATGTAAATTTCCTCCTTTATATAGTGTAAAAAGACATCCTGAAGCCTGGGCAGTCATTAATTTGATTGTCCAATATTTCCCTTATGAGATAATGCCTCTCATAGCAAATGTGTACAGCGCGAGCTGAAAATGCATTTACAGCACTAAAAAACCAAACTTTTATAACAGCTAAACCAAACGTTTCCAATGTAAATTTCCACCTTTATATAGTGTAGAAAGGCATCCTGAAGCCTGGAAAGTCATTAATTTGATTGTCCAGTATTTCCTTCATGAGATATTGCAACATTTAGAAAAAGTGTACAGCGCCAGCAGACAATGAATTTTCAGCACTAAAAAAACGAAACTTCATTAACAGCTAAACTAAACGTTTCCAATGTAAATTTCCACCTTTATATAGTGTAAAAAGACATCCTGAAGCCCGGGCAGCCATTAATTTGATTGTCCAATATTTCCCTTATGAGATAATGCCTCTCATAGCAAATGTGTACAGCGCGAGCTGAAAATGCATTTACAGCACTAAAAAACCAAACTTTTATAACAGCTAAACCAAACGTTTCCAATGTAAATTTCCACCTTTATATAGTGTAAAAAGACATCCTGAAGCCTGGGCAGTCATTAATTTGATTGTCCAATATTTCCCTTATGAGATAATGCCTCTCATAGCAAATGTGTACAGCGCGAGCTGAAAATGCATTTACAGCACTAAAAAAACAAACTTTTATAACAGCTAAACCAAACGTTTCCAATGTAAATTTCCACCTTTATATAGTGTAGAAAGGCATCCTGAAGCCTGGAAAGTCATTAATTTGATTGTCCAGTATTTCCTTCATGAGATATTGCAACACTTAGAAAAAGTGTACAGCGCCAGCAGACAATGAATTTTCAGCACTAAAAAAACGAAACTTCATTAACAGCTAAACTAAATGTTTCCAATGTAAATTTCCACCTTTATATAGTGTAAAAAGACATCCTGAAGCCTGGGCAGTCATTAATTTGATTGTCCAATATTTCCCTTATGAGATAATGCCTCTCATAGCAAATGTGTACAGCGCGAGCTGAAAATGCATTTACAGCACTAAAAAACCAAACTTTTATAACAGCTAAACCAAACGTTTCCAATGTAAATTTCCACCTTTATATAGTGTAGAAAGGCATCCTGGAGCCTGGAAAGTCATTAATTTGATTGTCCAGTATTTCCTTCATGAGATATTGCAACACTTAGAAAAAGTGTACAGCGCCAGCAGACAATGAATTTTCAGCACTAAAAAAACCAAACTTTTATAACAGCTAAACCAAACGTTTCCAATGTAAATTTCCACCTTTATATAGTGTAAAAAGGCATCCTGAAGCCTGGGAAGTCATTAATTTGATTGTCCAGTATTTCCCTTATGAGATAATGCCTCACATAGCAAATGTGTACAGTGCGAGCTGAAAATGCATTTTCAGCACTAAAAAAACAAACTTATATAACACCTAAACCAAACGTTTCCAATGTAAATTTCCACCTTTATATAGTGTAAAAAGACATCCTGAAGCCTGGGCAGTCATTAATTTGATTGTCCAATATTTCCCTTATGAGATAATGCCTCTCATAGCAAATGTGTACAGCGCGAGCTGAAAATGCATTTACAGCACTAAAAAACCAAACTTTTATAACAGCTAAACCAAACGTTTCCAATGTAAATTTCCACCTTTATATAGTGTAAAAAGACATCCTGAAGCCTGGGCAGTCATTAATTTGATTGTCCAATATTTCCCTTATGAGATAATGCCTCTCATAGCAAATGTGTACAGCGCGAGCTGAAAATGCATTTTCAGCACTAAAAAACCAAACTTTTATAACAGCTAAACCAAACGTTTCAAATGTAAATTTCCACCTTTATATAGTGTAAAAAGACATCCTGAAGCCTGGGCAGTCATTAATTTGATTGTCCAATATTTCCCTTATGAGATAATGCCTCTCATAGCAAATGTGTACAGTGCGAGCTGAAAATGCATTTACAGCACTAAAAAAACAAACTTTTATAACAGCTAAACCAAACGTTTCCAATGTAAATTTCCACCTTTATATAGTGTAAAAAGACATCCTGAAGCCTGGGCAGTCATTAATTTGATTGTCCAATATTTCCCTTATGAGATAATGCCTCTCATAGCAAATGTGTACAGTGCGAGCTGAAAATGCATTTACAGCACTAAAAAAACAAACTTTTATAACAGCTAAACCAAACGTTTCCAATGTAAATTTCCACCTTTATATAGTGTAAAAAGACATCCTGAAGCCTGGGCAGTCATTAATTTGATTGTCCAATATTTCCCTTATGAGATAATGCCTCTCATAGCAAATGTGTACAGCGCGAGCTGAAAATGCATTTACAGCACTAAAAAACCAAACTTTTATAACAGCTAAACCAAACGTTTCCAATGTAAATTTCCACCTTTATATAGTGTAGAAAGGCATCCTGAAGCCTGGAAAGTCATTAATTTGATTGTCCAGTATTTCCTTCATGAGATATTGCAACACTTAGAAAAAGTGTACAGCGCCAGCAGACAATGAATTTTCAGCACTAAAAAAACGAAACTTCATTAACAGCTAAACCAAACGTTTCCAATGTAAATTTCCACATTTATAGAGTGTAAAAAGGCATCCTGAAGCCTGGGAAGTCATTAATTTGATTGTCCAGTATTTCCCTTATGAGATAATGCCTCACATAGCAAATGTGTACAGTGCGAGCTGAAAATGCATTTACAGCACTAAAAAAACAAACTTTTATAACAGCTAAACCAAACGTTTCCAATGTAAATTTCCACCTTTATATAGTGTAGAAAGGCATCCTGAAGCCTGGAAAGTCATTAATTTGATTGTCCAGTATTTCCTTCATGAGATATTGCAACACTTAGAAAAAGTGTACAGCGCCAGCAGACAATGAATTTTCAGCACTAAATAAACGAAACTTCATTAACAGCTAAAGTAAACGTTTCCAATGTAAATTTCCACCTTTATATAGTGTAAAAAGACATCCTGAAGCCTGGGCAGTCATTAATTTGATTGTCCAATATTTCCCTTATGAGATAATGCCTCTCATAGCAAATGTGTACAGTGCGAGCTGAAAATGCATTTACAGCACTAAAAAAACAAACTTTTATAACAGCTAAACCAAACGTTTCCAATGTAAATTTCCACCTTTATATAGTGTAAAAAGACATCCTGAAGCCTGGGCAGTCATTAATTTGATTGTCCAATATTTCCCTTATGAGATAATGCCTCTCATAGCAAATGTGTACAGCGCGAGCTGAAAATGCATTTACAGCACTAAAAAACCAAACTTTTATAACAGCTAAACCAAACGTTTCCAATGTAAATTTCCACCTTTATATAGTGTAGAAAGGCATCCTGGAGCCTGGAAAGTCATTAATTTGATTGTCCAGTATTTCCTTCATGAGATATTGCAACACTTAGAAAAAGTGTACAGCGCCAGCAGACAATGAATTTTCAGCACTAAAAAAAACGAAACTTCATTAACAGCTAAACCAAACGTTTCCAATGTAAATTTCCACATTTATAGAGTGTAAAAAGGCATCCTGAAGCCTGGGAAGTCATTAATTTGATTGTCCAGTATTTCCCTTATGAGATAATGCCTCACATAGCAAATGTGTACAGTGCGAGCTGAAAATGCATTTACAGCACTAAAAAAACAAACTTTTATAACAGCTAAACCAAACGTTTCCAATGTAAATTTCCACCTTTATATAGTGTAGAAAGGCATCCTGAAGCCTGGAAAGTCATTAATTTGATTGTCCAGTATTTCCTTCATGAGATATTGCAACACTTAGAAAAAGTGTACAGCGCCAGCAGACAATGAATTTTCAGCACTAAATAAACGAAACTTCATTAACAGCTAAAGTAAACGTTTCCAATGTAAATTTCCACCTTTATATAGTGTAAAAAGACATCCTGAAGCCTGGGCAGTCATTAATTTGATTGTCCAATATTTCCCTTATGAGATAATGCCTCTCATAGCAAATGTGTACAGTGCGAGCTGAAAATGCATTTACAGCACTAAAAAAACAAACTTTTATAACAGCTAAACCAAACGTTTCCAATGTAAATTTCCACCTTTATATAGTGTAAAAAGACATCCTGAAGCCTGGGCAGTCATTAATTTGATTGTCCAATATTTCCCTTATGAGATAATGCCTCTCATAGCAAATGTGTACAGCGCGAGCTGAAAATGCATTTACAGCACTAAAAAACCAAACTTTTATAACAGCTAAACCAAACGTTTCCAATGTAAATTTCCACCTTTATATAGTGTAGAAAGGCATCCTGAAGCCTGGAAAGTCATTAATTTGATTGTCCAGTATTTCCTTCATGAGATATTGCAACATTTAGAAAAAGTGTACAGCGCCAGCAGACAATGAATTTTCAGCACTAAAAAAACGAAACTTCATTAACAGCTAAACTAAACGTTTCCAATGTAAATTTCCACCTTTATATAGTGTAAAAAGACATCCTGAAGCCCGGGCAGCCATTAATTTGATTGTCCAATATTTCCCTTATGAGATAATGCCTCTCATAGCAAATGTGTACAGCGCGAGCTGAAAATGCATTTACAGCACTAAAAAACCAAACTTTTATAACAGCTAAACCAAACGTTTCCAATGTAAATTTCCACCTTTATATAGTGTAAAAAGACATCCTGAAGCCTGGGCAGTCATTAATTTGATTGTCCAATATTTCCCTTATGAGATAATGCCTCTCATAGCAAATGTGTACAGCGCGAGCTGAAAATGCATTTACAGCACTAAAAAAACAAACTTTTATAACAGCTAAACCAAACGTTTCCAATGTAAATTTCCACCTTTATATAGTGTAGAAAGGCATCCTGAAGCCTGGAAAGTCATTAATTTGATTGTCCAGTATTTCCTTCATGAGATATTGCAACACTTAGAAAAAGTGTACAGCGCCAGCAGACAATGAATTTTCAGCACTAAAAAAACGAAACTTCATTAACAGCTAAACTAAATGTTTCCAATGTAAATTTCCACCTTTATATAGTGTAAAAAGACATCCTGAAGCCTGGGCAGTCATTAATTTGATTGTCCAATATTTCCCTTATGAGATAATGCCTCTCATAGCAAATGTGTACAGCGCGAGCTGAAAATGCATTTACAGCACTAAAAAACCAAACTTTTATAACAGCTAAACCAAACGTTTCCAATGTAAATTTCCACCTTTATATAGTGTAGAAAGGCATCCTGAAGCCTGGAAAGTCATTAATTTGATTGTCCAGTATTTCCTTCATGAGATATTGCAACACTTAGAAAAAGTGTACAGCGCCAGCAGACAATGAATTTTCAGCACTAAAAAAAACGAAACTTCATTAACAGCTAAACCAAACGTTTCCAATGTAAATTTCCACATTTATAGAGTGTAAAAAGGCATCCTGAAGCCTGGGAAGTCATTAATTTGATTGTCCAGTATTTCCCTTATGAGATAATGCCTCACATAGCAAATGTGTACAGTGCGAGCTGAAAATGCATTTACAGCACTAAAAAAACAAACTTTTATAACAGCTAAACCAAACGTTTCCAATGTAAATTTCCACCTTTATATAGTGTAGAAAGGCATCCTGAAGCCTGGAAAGTCATTAATTTGATTGTCCAGTATTTCCTTCATGAGATATTGCAACACTTAGAAAAAGTGTACAGCGCCAGCAGACAATGAATTTTCAGCACTAAATAAACGAAACTTCATTAACAGCTAAAGTAAACGTTTCCAATGTAAATTTCCACCTTTATATAGTGTAAAAAGACATCCTGAAGCCTGGGCAGTCATTAATTTGATTGTCCAATATTTCCCTTATGAGATAATGCCTCTCATAGCAAATGTGTACAGTGCGAGCTGAAAATGCATTTACAGCACTAAAAAAACAAACTTTTATAACAGCTAAACCAAACGTTTCCAATGTAAATTTCCACCTTTATATAGTGTAAAAAGACATCCTGAAGCCTGGGCAGTCATTAATTTGATTGTCCAATATTTCCCTTATGAGATAATGCCTCTCATAGCAAATGTGTACAGCGCGAGCTGAAAATGCATTTACAGCACTAAAAAAACAAACTTTTATAACAGCTAAACCAAACGTTTCCAATGTAAATTTCCACCTTTATATAGTGTAGAAAGGCATCCTGAAGCCTGGAAAGTCATTAATTTGATTGTCCAGTATTTCCTTCATGAGATATTGCAACACTTAGAAAAAGTGTACAGCGCCAGCAGACAATGAATTTTCAGCACTAAAAAAAACGAAACTTCATTAACAGCTAAACCAAACGTTTCCAATGTAAATTTCCACATTTATAGAGTGTAAAAAGGCATCTTGAAGCCTGGGAAGTCATTAATTTGATTGTCCAGTATTTCCCTTATGAGATAATGCCTCTCATTGCAAATGTGTACAGCGCGAGCTGAAAATGCATTTTCAGCACTAAAAAACCAAACTTTTATAACACCTAAACCAAACGTTTCCAATGTAAATTTCCTCCTTTATATAGTGTAAAAAGACATCCTGAAGCCTGGGCAGTCATTAATTTGATTGTCCAATATTTCCCTTATGAGATAATGCCTCTCATAGCAAATGTGTACAGCGCGAGCTGAAAATGCATTTACAGCACTAAAAAACCAAACTTTTATAACAGCTAAACCAAACGTTTCCAATGTAAATTTCCACCTTTATATAGTGTAGAAAGGCATCCTGAAGCCTGGAAAGTCATTAATTTGATTGTCCAGTATTTCCTTCATGAGATATTGCAACATTTAGAAAAAGTGTACAGCGCCAGCAGACAATGAATTTTCAGCACTAAAAAAACGAAACTTCATTAACAGCTAAACTAAATGTTTCCAATGTAAATTTCCACCTTTATATAGTGTAAAAAGACATCCTGAAGCCCGGGCAGCCATTAATTTGATTGTCCAATATTTCCCTTATGAGATAATGCCTCTCATAGCAAATGTGTACAGCGCGAGCTGAAAATGCATTTACAGCACTAAAAAACCAAACTTTTATAACAGCTAAACCAAACGTTTCCAATGTAAATTTCCACCTTTATATAGTGTAAAAAGACATCCTGAAGCCTGGGCAGTCATTAATTTGATTGTCCAATATTTCCCTTATGAGATAATGCCTCTCATAGCAAATGTGTACAGCGCGAGCTGAAAATGCATTTACAGCACTAAAAAAACAAACTTTTATAACAGCTAAACCAAACGTTTCCAATGTAAATTTCCACCTTTATATAGTGTAGAAAGGCATCCTGAAGCCTGGAAAGTCATTAATTTGATTGTCCAGTATTTCCTTCATGAGATATTGCAACACTTAGAAAAAGTGTACAGCGCCAGCAGACAATGAATTTTCAGCACTAAAAAAACGAAACTTCATTAACAGCTAAACTAAATGTTTCCAATGTAAATTTCCACCTTTATATAGTGTAAAAAGACATCCTGAAGCCTGGGCAGTCATTAATTTGATTGTCCAATATTTCCCTTATGAGATAATGCCTCTCATAGCAAATGTGTACAGCGCGAGCTGAAAATGCATTTACAGCACTAAAAAACCAAACTTTTATAACAGCTAAACCAAACGTTTCCAATGTAAATTTCCACCTTTATATAGTGTAAAAAGGCATCCTGAAGCCTGGAAAGTCTTTAATTTGATTGTCCAGTATTTCCTTCATGAGATATTGCAACACTTAGAAAAAGTGTACAGCGCCAGCAGACAATGAATTTCCAGCACTAAAAAAACGAAACTTCATTAACAGCTAAACTAAACGTTTCCAATGTAAATTTCCACCTTTATATAGTGTAAAAAGACATCCTGAAGCCTGGGCAGTCATTAATTTGATTGTCCAATATTTCCCTTATGAGATAATGCCTCTCATAGCAAATGTGTACAGCGCGAGCTGAAAATGCATTTACAGCACTAAAAAACCAAACTTTTATAACAGCTAAACCAAACGTTTCCAATGTAAATTTCCACCTTTATATAGTGTAGAAAGGCATCCTGAAGCCTGGAAAGTCATTAATTTGATTGTCCAGTATTTCCTTCATGAGATATTGCAACACTTAGAAAAAGTGTACAGCGCCAGCAGACAATGAATTTTCAGCACTAAAAAAACGAAACTTCATTAACAGCTAAACCAAACGTTTCCAATGTAAATTTCCACATTTATAGAGTGTAAAAAGGCATCCTGAAGCCTGGGAAGTCATTAATTTGATTGTCCAGTATTTCCCTTATGAGATAATGCCTCACATAGCAAATGTGTACAGTGCGAGCTGAAAATGCATTTTCAGCACTAAAAAACCAAACTTTTATAACAGCTAAACCAAACGTTTCCAATGTAAATTTCCACCTTTATATAGTGTAAAAAGACATCCTGAAGCCTGGGCAGTCATTAATTTGATTGTCCAGTATTTCCCTTATGAGATAATGCCTCACATAGCAAATGTGTACAGCGCGAGCTGAAAATGCATTTACAGCACTAAAAAAACAAACTTTTATAACAGCTAAACCAAACGTTTCCAATGTAAATTTCCACATTTATAGAGTGTAAAAATGCATCCTGAAGCCTGGGAAGTCATTAATTTGATTGTCCAGTATTTCCCTTATGAGATAATGCCTCACATAGCAAATGTGTACAGTGCGAGCTGAAAATGCATTTTCAGCACTAAAAAACCAAACTTTTATAACAGCTAAACCAAACGTTTCCAATGTAAATTTCCACCTTTATATAGTGTAAAAAGACATCCTGAAGCCTGGGCAGTCATTAATTTGATTGTCCAATATTTCCCTTATGAGATAATGCCTCTCATAGCAAATGTGTACACGCGAGCTGAAAATGCATTTACAGCACTAAAAAACCAAACTTTTATAACAGCTAAACCAAACGTTTCCAATGTAAATTTCCACCTTTATATAGTGTAAAAAGACATCCTGAAGCCTGGGCAGTCATTAATTTGATTGTCCAATATTTCCCTTATGAGATAATGCCTCTCATAGCAAATGTGTACAGCGCGAGCTGAAAATGCATTTACAGCACTAAAAAAACAAACTTTTATAACAGCTAAACCAAACGTTTCCAATGTAAATTTCCACCTTTATATAGTGTAGAAAGGCATCCTGAAGCCTGGAAAGTCATTAATTTGATTGTCCAGTATTTCCTTCATGAGATATTGCAACACTTAGAAAAAGTGTACAGCGCCAGCAGACAATGAATTTTCAGCACTAAAAAAACGAAACTTCATTAACAGCTAAACTAAATGTTTCCAATGTAAATTTCCACCTTTATATAGTGTAAAAAGACATCCTGAAGCCTGGGCAGTCATTAATTTGATTGTCCAATATTTCCCTTATGAGATAATGCCTCTCATAGCAAATGTGTACAGCGCGAGCTGAAAATGCATTTACAGCACTAAAAAACCAAACTTTTATAACAGCTAAACCAAACGTTTCCAATGTAAATTTCCACCTTTATATAGTGTAAAAAGGCATCCTGAAGCCTGGAAAGTCTTTAATTTGATTGTCCAGTATTTCCTTCATGAGATATTGCAACACTTAGAAAAAGTGTATACAGCGCCAGCAGACAATGAATTTCCAGCACTAAAAAAACGAAACTTCATTAACAGCTAAACTAAACGTTTCCAATGTAAATTTCCACCTTTATATAGTGTAAAAAGACATCCTGAAGCCTGGGCAGTCATTAATTTGATTGTCCAATATTTCCCTTATGAGATAATGCCTCTCATAGCAAATGTGTACAGCGCGAGCTGAAAATGCATTTACAGCACTAAAAAACCAAACTTTTATAACAGCTAAACCAAACGTTTCCAATGTAAATTTCAACCTTTATATAGTGTAAAAAGACATCCTGAAGCCTGGGCAGTCATTAATTTGATTGTCCAATATTTCCCTTATGAGATAATGCCTCTCATAGCAAATGTGTACAGCGCGAGCTGAAAATGCATTTACAGCACTAAAAACCCAAACTTTTATAACACCTAAACCAAACGTTTCCAATGTAAATTTCCTCCTTTATATAGTGTAAAAAGACATCCTGAAGCCTGGGCAGTCATTAATTTGATTGTCCAATATTTCCCTTATGAGATAATGCCTCTCATAGCAAATGTGTACAGCGCGAGCTGAAAATGCATTTACAGCACTAAAAAACCAAACTTTTATAACAGCTAAACCAAACGTTTCCAATGTAAATTTCCACCTTTATATAGTGTAGAAAGGCATCCTGAAGCCTGGAAAGTCATTAATTTGATTGTCCAGTATTTCCTTCATGAGATATTGCAACATTTAGAAAAAGTGTACAGCGCCAGCAGACAATGAATTTTCAGCACTAAAAAAACGAAACTTCATTAACAGCTAAACTAAACGTTTCCAATGTAAATTTCCACCTTTATATAGTGTAAAAAGACATCCTGAAGCCCGGGCAGCCATTAATTTGATTGTCCAATATTTCCCTTATGAGATAATGCCTCTCATAGCAAATGTGTACAGCGCGAGCTGAAAATGCATTTACAGCACTAAAAAACCAAACTTTTATAACAGCTAAACCAAACGTTTCCAATGTAAATTTCCACCTTTATATAGTGTAAAAAGACATCCTGAAGCCTGGGCAGTCATTAATTTGATTGTCCAATATTTCCCTTATGAGATAATGCCTCTCATAGCAAATGTGTACAGCGCGAGCTGAAAATGCATTTACAGCACTAAAAAAACAAACTTTTATAACAGCTAAACCAAACGTTTCCAATGTAAATTTCCACCTTTATATAGTGTAGAAAGGCATCCTGAAGCCTGGAAAGTCATTAATTTGATTGTCCAGTATTTCCTTCATGAGATATTGCAACACTTAGAAAAAGTGTACAGCGCCAGCAGACAATGAATTTTCAGCACTAAAAAAACGAAACTTCATTAACAGCTAAACTAAATGTTTCCAATGTAAATTTCCACCTTTATATAGTGTAAAAAGACATCCTGAAGCCTGGGCAGTCATTAATTTGATTGTCCAATATTTCCCTTATGAGATAATGCCTCTCATAGCAAATGTGTACAGCGCGAGCTGAAAATGCATTTACAGCACTAAAAAACCAAACTTTTATAACAGCTAAACCAAACGTTTCCAATGTAAATTTCCACCTTTATATAGTGTAGAAAGGCATCCTGAAGCCTGGAAAGTCATTAATTTGATTGTCCAGTATTTCCTTCATGAGATATTGCAACACTTAGAAAAAGTGTACAGCGCCAGCAGACAATGAATTTTCAGCACTAAAAAAAACGAAACTTCATTAACAGCTAAACCAAACGTTTCCAATGTAAATTTCCACATTTATAGAGTGTAAAAAGGCATCCTGAAGCCTGGGAAGTCATTAATTTGATTGTCCAGTATTTCCCTTATGAGATAATGCCTCACATAGCAAATGTGTACAGTGCGAGCTGAAAATGCATTTACAGCACTAAAAAAACAAACTTTTATAACAGCTAAACCAAACGTTTCCAATGTAAATTTCCACCTTTATATAGTGTAGAAAGGCATCCTGAAGCCTGGAAAGTCATTAATTTGATTGTCCAGTATTTCCTTCATGAGATATTGCAACACTTAGAAAAAGTGTACAGCGCCAGCAGACAATGAATTTTCAGCACTAAATAAACGAAACTTCATTAACAGCTAAAGTAAACGTTTCCAATGTAAATTTCCACCTTTATATAGTGTAAAAAGACATCCTGAAGCCTGGGCAGTCATTAATTTGATTGTCCAATATTTCCCTTATGAGATAATGCCTCTCATAGCAAATGTGTACAGTGCGAGCTGAAAATGCATTTACAGCACTAAAAAAACAAACTTTTATAACAGCTAAACCAAACGTTTCCAATGTAAATTTCCACCTTTATATAGTGTAAAAAGACATCCTGAAGCCTGGGCAGTCATTAATTTGATTGTCCAATATTTCCCTTATGAGATAATGCCTCTCATAGCAAATGTGTACAGCGCGAGCTGAAAATGCATTTACAGCACTAAAAAAACAAACTTTTATAACAGCTAAACCAAACGTTTCCAATGTAAATTTCCACCTTTATATAGTGTAGAAAGGCATCCTGAAGCCTGGAAAGTCATTAATTTGATTGTCCAGTATTTCCTTCATGAGATATTGCAACACTTAGAAAAAGTGTACAGCGCCAGCAGACAATGAATTTTCAGCACTAAAAAAAACGAAACTTCATTAACAGCTAAACCAAACGTTTCCAATGTAAATTTCCACATTTATAGAGTGTAAAAAGGCATCTTGAAGCCTGGGAAGTCATTAATTTGATTGTCCAGTATTTCCCTTATGAGATAATGCCTCTCATTGCAAATGTGTACAGCGCGAGCTGAAAATGCATTTTCAGCACTAAAAAACCAAACTTTTATAACACCTAAACCAAACGTTTCCAATGTAAATTTCCTCCTTTATATAGTGTAAAAAGACATCCTGAAGCCTGGGCAGTCATTAATTTGATTGTCCAATATTTCCCTTATGAGATAATGCCTCTCATAGCAAATGTGTACAGCGCGAGCTGAAAATGCATTTACAGCACTAAAAAACCAAACTTTTATAACAGCTAAACCAAACGTTTCCAATGTAAATTTCCACCTTTATATAGTGTAGAAAGGCATCCTGAAGCCTGGAAAGTCATTAATTTGATTGTCCAGTATTTCCTTCATGAGATATTGCAACATTTAGAAAAAGTGTACAGCGCCAGCAGACAATGAATTTTCAGCACTAAAAAAACGAAACTTCATTAACAGCTAAACTAAATGTTTCCAATGTAAATTTCCACCTTTATATAGTGTAAAAAGACATCCTGAAGCCCGGGCAGCCATTAATTTGATTGTCCAATATTTCCCTTATGAGATAATGCCTCTCATAGCAAATGTGTACAGCGCGAGCTGAAAATGCATTTACAGCACTAAAAAACCAAACTTTTATAACAGCTAAACCAAACGTTTCCAATGTAAATTTCCACCTTTATATAGTGTAAAAAGACATCCTGAAGCCTGGGCAGTCATTAATTTGATTGTCCAATATTTCCCTTATGAGATAATGCCTCTCATAGCAAATGTGTACAGCGCGAGCTGAAAATGCATTTACAGCACTAAAAAAACAAACTTTTATAACAGCTAAACCAAACGTTTCCAATGTAAATTTCCACCTTTATATAGTGTAGAAAGGCATCCTGAAGCCTGGAAAGTCATTAATTTGATTGTCCAGTATTTCCTTCATGAGATATTGCAACACTTAGAAAAAGTGTACAGCGCCAGCAGACAATGAATTTTCAGCACTAAAAAAACGAAACTTCATTAACAGCTAAACTAAATGTTTCCAATGTAAATTTCCACCTTTATATAGTGTAAAAAGACATCCTGAAGCCTGGGCAGTCATTAATTTGATTGTCCAATATTTCCCTTATGAGATAATGCCTCTCATAGCAAATGTGTACAGCGCGAGCTGAAAATGCATTTACAGCACTAAAAAACCAAACTTTTATAACAGCTAAACCAAACGTTTCCAATGTAAATTTCCACCTTTATATAGTGTAAAAAGGCATCCTGAAGCCTGGAAAGTCTTTAATTTGATTGTCCAGTATTTCCTTCATGAGATATTGCAACACTTAGAAAAAGTGTACAGCGCCAGCAGACAATGAATTTCCAGCACTAAAAAAACGAAACTTCATTAACAGCTAAACTAAACGTTTCCAATGTAAATTTCCACCTTTATATAGTGTAAAAAGACATCCTGAAGCCTGGGCAGTCATTAATTTGATTGTCCAATATTTCCCTTATGAGATAATGCCTCTCATAGCAAATGTGTACAGCGCGAGCTGAAAATGCATTTACAGCACTAAAAAACCAAACTTTTATAACAGCTAAACCAAACGTTTCCAATGTAAATTTCCACCTTTATATAGTGTAGAAAGGCATCCTGAAGCCTGGAAAGTCATTAATTTGATTGTCCAGTATTTCCTTCATGAGATATTGCAACACTTAGAAAAAGTGTACAGCGCCAGCAGACAATGAATTTTCAGCACTAAAAAAACGAAACTTCATTAACAGCTAAACCAAACGTTTCCAATGTAAATTTCCACATTTATAGAGTGTAAAAAGGCATCCTGAAGCCTGGGAAGTCATTAATTTGATTGTCCAGTATTTCCCTTATGAGATAATGCCTCACATAGCAAATGTGTACAGTGCGAGCTGAAAATGCATTTTCAGCACTAAAAAACCAAACTTTTATAACAGCTAAACCAAACGTTTCCAATGTAAATTTCCACCTTTATATAGTGTAAAAAGACATCCTGAAGCCTGGGCAGTCATTAATTTGATTGTCCAGTATTTCCCTTATGAGATAATGCCTCACATAGCAAATGTGTACAGCGCGAGCTGAAAATGCATTTACAGCACTAAAAAAACAAACTTTTATAACAGCTAAACCAAACGTTTCCAATGTAAATTTCCACATTTATAGAGTGTAAAAATGCATCCTGAAGCCTGGGAAGTCATTAATTTGATTGTCCAGTATTTCCCTTATGAGATAATGCCTCACATAGCAAATGTGTACAGTGCGAGCTGAAAATGCATTTTCAGCACTAAAAAACCAAACTTTTATAACAGCTAAACCAAACGTTTCCAATGTAAATTTCCACCTTTATATAGTGTAAAAAGACATCCTGAAGCCTGGGCAGTCATTAATTTGATTGTCCAATATTTCCCTTATGAGATAATGCCTCTCATAGCAAATGTGTACACGCGAGCTGAAAATGCATTTACAGCACTAAAAAACCAAACTTTTATAACAGCTAAACCAAACGTTTCCAATGTAAATTTCCACCTTTATATAGTGTAAAAAGACATCCTGAAGCCTGGGCAGTCATTAATTTGATTGTCCAATATTTCCCTTATGAGATAATGCCTCTCATAGCAAATGTGTACAGCGCGAGCTGAAAATGCATTTACAGCACTAAAAAAACAAACTTTTATAACAGCTAAACCAAACGTTTCCAATGTAAATTTCCACCTTTATATAGTGTAGAAAGGCATCCTGAAGCCTGGAAAGTCATTAATTTGATTGTCCAGTATTTCCTTCATGAGATATTGCAACACTTAGAAAAAGTGTACAGCGCCAGCAGACAATGAATTTTCAGCACTAAAAAAACGAAACTTCATTAACAGCTAAACTAAATGTTTCCAATGTAAATTTCCACCTTTATATAGTGTAAAAAGACATCCTGAAGCCTGGGCAGTCATTAATTTGATTGTCCAATATTTCCCTTATGAGATAATGCCTCTCATAGCAAATGTGTACAGCGCGAGCTGAAAATGCATTTACAGCACTAAAAAACCAAACTTTTATAACAGCTAAACCAAACGTTTCCAATGTAAATTTCCACCTTTATATAGTGTAAAAAGGCATCCTGAAGCCTGGAAAGTCTTTAATTTGATTGTCCAGTATTTCCTTCATGAGATATTGCAACACTTAGAAAAAGTGTATACAGCGCCAGCAGACAATGAATTTCCAGCACTAAAAAAACGAAACTTCATTAACAGCTAAACTAAACGTTTCCAATGTAAATTTCCACCTTTATATAGTGTAAAAAGACATCCTGAAGCCTGGGCAGTCATTAATTTGATTGTCCAATATTTCCCTTATGAGATAATGCCTCTCATAGCAAATGTGTACAGCGCGAGCTGAAAATGCATTTACAGCACTAAAAAACCAAACTTTTATAACAGCTAAACCAAACGTTTCCAATGTAAATTTCAACCTTTATATAGTGTAAAAAGACATCCTGAAGCCTGGGCAGTCATTAATTTGATTGTCCAATATTTCCCTTATGAGATAATGCCTCTCATAGCAAATGTGTACAGCGCGAGCTGAAAATGCATTTACAGCACTAAAAACCCAAACTTTTATAACACCTAAACCAAACGTTTCCAATGTAAATTTCCTCCTTTATATAGTGTAAAAAGACATCCTGAAGCCTGGGCAGTCATTAATTTGATTGTCCAATATTTCCCTTATGAGATAATGCCTCTCATAGCAAATGTGTACAGCGCGAGCTGAAAATGCATTTACAGCACTAAAAAACCAAAATTTTATAACAGCTAAACCAAACGTTTCCAATGTAAATTTCCACCTTTATATAGTGTAGAAAGGCATCCTGAAGCCTGGAAAGTCATTAATTTGATTGTCCAGTATTTCCTTCATGAGATATTGCAACATTTAGAAAAAGTGTACAGCGCCAGCAGACAATGAATTTTCAGCACTAAAAAAACGAAACTTCATTAACAGCTAAACTAAACGTTTCCAATGTAAATTTCCACCTTTATATAGTGTAAAAAGACATCCTGAAGCCCGGGCAGCCATTAATTTGATTGTCCAATATTTCCCTTATGAGATAATGCCTCTCATAGCAAATGTGTACAGCGCGAGCTGAAAATGCATTTACAGCACTAAAAAACCAAACTTTTATAACAGCTAAACCAAACGTTTCCAATGTAAATTTCCACCTTTATATAGTGTAAAAAGACATCCTGAAGCCTGGGCAGTCATTAATTTGATTGTCCAATATTTCCCTTATGAGATAATGCCTCTCATAGCAAATGTGTACAGCGCGAGCTGAAAATGCATTTACAGCACTAAAAAAACAAACTTTTATAACAGCTAAACCAAACGTTTCCAATGTAAATTTCCACCTTTATATAGTGTAGAAAGGCATCCTGAAGCCTGGAAAGTCATTAATTTGATTGTCCAGTATTTCCTTCATGAGATATTGCAACACTTAGAAAAAGTGTACAGCGCCAGCAGACAATGAATTTTCAGCACTAAAAAAACGAAACTTCATTAACAGCTAAACTAAATGTTTCCAATGTAAATTTCCACCTTTATATAGTGTAAAAAGACATCCTGAAGCCTGGGCAGTCATTAATTTGATTGTCCAATATTTCCCTTATGAGATAATGCCTCTCATAGCAAATGTGTACAGCGCGAGCTGAAAATGCATTTACAGCACTAAAAAACCAAACTTTTATAACAGCTAAACCAAACGTTTCCAATGTAAATTTCCACCTTTATATAGTGTAAAAAGGCATCCTGAAGCCTGGAAAGTCTTTAATTTGATTGTCCAGTATTTCCTTCATGAGATATTGCAACACTTAGAAAAAGTGTACAGCGCCAGCAGACAATGAATTTCCAGCACTAAAAAAACGAAACTTCATTAACAGCTAAACTAAACGTTTCCAATGTAAATTTCCACCTTTATATAGTGTAAAAAGACATCCTGAAGCCTGGGCAGTCATTAATTTGATTGTCCAATATTTCCCTTATGAGATAATGCCTCTCATAGCAAATGTGTACAGCGCGAGCTGAAAATGCATTTACAGCACTAAAAAACCAAACTTTTATAACAGCTAAACCAAACGTTTCCAATGTAAATTTCCACCTTTATATAGTGTAGAAAGGCATCCTGAAGCCTGGAAAGTCATTAATTTGATTGTCCAGTATTTCCTTCATGAGATATTGCAACACTTAGAAAAAGTGTACAGCGCCAGCAGACAATGAATTTTCAGCACTAAAAAAACGAAACTTCATTAACAGCTAAACCAAACGTTTCCAATGTAAATTTCCACATTTATAGAGTGTAAAAAGGCATCCTGAAGCCTGGGAAGTCATTAATTTGATTGTCCAGTATTTCCCTTATGAGATAATGCCTCACATAGCAAATGTGTACAGTGCGAGCTGAAAATGCATTTTCAGCACTAAAAAACCAAACTTTTATAACAGCTAAACCAAACGTTTCCAATGTAAATTTCCACCTTTATATAGTGTAAAAAGACATCCTGAAGCCTGGGCAGTCATTAATTTGATTGTCCAGTATTTCCCTTATGAGATAATGCCTCACATAGCAAATGTGTACAGCGCGAGCTGAAAATGCATTTACAGCACTAAAAAAACAAACTTTTATAACAGCTAAACCAAACGTTTCCAATGTAAATTTCCACATTTATAGAGTGTAAAAATGCATCCTGAAGCCTGGGAAGTCATTAATTTGATTGTCCAGTATTTCCCTTATGAGATAATGCCTCACATAGCAAATGTGTACAGTGCGAGCTGAAAATGCATTTTCAGCACTAAAAAACCAAACTTTTATAACAGCTAAACCAAACGTTTCCAATGTAAATTTCCACCTTTATATAGTGTAAAAAGACATCCTGAAGCCTGGGCAGTCATTAATTTGATTGTCCAATATTTCCCTTATGAGATAATGCCTCTCATAGCAAATGTGTACAGCGCGAGCTGAAAATGCATTTACAGCACTAAAAAACCAAACTTTTATAACAGCTAAACCAAACGTTTCCAATGTAAATTTCCACCTTTATATATAGTGTAGAAAGGCATCCTGAAGCCTGGAAAGTCATTAATTTGATTGTCCAGTATTTCCTTCATGAGATATTGCAACACTTAGAAAAAGTGTACAGCGCCAGCAGACAATGAATTTTCAGCACTAAAAAAAACGAAACTTCATTAACAGCTAAACCAAACGTTTCCAATGTAAATTTCCACATTTATAGAGTGTAAAAAGGCATCTAGAAGCCTGGGAAGTCATTAATTTGATTGTCCAGTATTTCCCTTATGAGATAATGCCTCTCATTGCAAATGTGTACAGCGCGAGCTGAAAATGCATTTTCAGCACTAAAAAACCAAACTTTTATAACACCTAAACCAAACGTTTCCAATGTAAATTTCCTCCTTTATATAGTGTAAAAAGACATCCTGAAGCCTGGGCAGTCATTAATTTGATTGTCCAATATTTCCCTTATGAGATAATGCCTCTCATAGCAAATGTGTACAGCGCGAGCTGAAAATGCATTTACAGCACTAAAAAACCAAACTTTTATAACAGCTAAACCAAACGTTTCCAATGTAAATTTCCACCTTTATATAGTGTAGAAAGGCATCCTGAAGCCTGGAAAGTCATTAATTTGATTGTCCAGTATTTCCTTCATGAGATATTGCAACATTTAGAAAAAGTGTACAGCGCCAGCAGACAATGAATTTTCAGCACTATAAAAACGAAACTTCATTAACAGCTAAACTAAACGTTTCCAATGTAAATTTCCACCTTTATATAGTGTAAAAAGACATCCTGAAGCCCGGGCAGCCATTAATTTGATTGTCCAATATTTCCCTTATGAGATAATGCCTCTCATAGCAAATGTGTACAGCGCGAGCTGAAAATGCATTTACAGCACTAAAAAACCAAACTTTTATAACAGCTAAACCAAACGTTTCCAATGTAAATTTCCACCTTTATATAGTGTAAAAAGACATCCTGAAGCCTGGGCAGTCATTAATTTGATTGTCCAATATTTCCCTTATGAGATAATGCCTCTCATAGCAAATGTGTACAGCGCGAGCTGAAAATGCATTTACAGCACTAAAAAAACAAACTTTTATAACAGCTAAACCAAACGTTTCCAATGTAAATTTCCACCTTTATATAGTGTAGAAAGGCATCCTGAAGCCTGGAAAGTCATTAATTTGATTGTCCAGTATTTCCTTCATGAGATATTGCAACACTTAGAAAAAGTGTACAGCGCCAGCAGACAATGAATTTTCAGCACTAAAAAAACGAAACTTCATTAACAGCTAAACTAAATGTTTCCAATGTAAATTTCCACCTTTATATAGTGTAAAAAGACATCCTGAAGCCTGGGCAGTCATTAATTTGATTGTCCAATATTTCCCTTATGAGATAATGCCTCTCATAGCAAATGTGTACAGCGCGAGCTGAAAATGCATTTACAGCACTAAAAAACCAAACTTTTATAACAGCTAAACCAAACGTTTCCAATGTAAATTTCCACCTTTATATAGTGTAAAAAGGCATCCTGAAGCCTGGAAAGTCTTTAATTTGATTGTCCAGTATTTCCTTCATGAGATATTGCAACACTTAGAAAAAGTGTACAGCGCCAGCAGACAATGAATTTCCAGCACTAAAAAAACGAAACTTCATTAACAGCTAAACTAAACGTTTCCAATGTAAATTTCCACCTTTATATAGTGTAAAAAGACATCCTGAAGCCTGGGCAGTCATTAATTTGATTGTCCAATATTTCCCTTATGAGATAATGCCTCTCATAGCAAATGTGTACAGCGCGAGCTGAAAATGCATTTACAGCACTAAAAAACCAAACTTTTATAACAGCTAAACCAAACGTTTCCAATGTAAATTTCAACCTTTATATAGTGTAAAAAGACATCCTGAAGCCTGGGCAGTCATTAATTTGATTGTCCAATATTTCCCTTATGAGATAATGCCTCTCATAGCAAATGTGTACAGCGCGAGCTGAAAATGCATTTACAGCACTAAAAACCCAAACTTTTATAACAGCTAAACCAAACGTTTCCAATGTAAATTTCCACCTTTATATAGTGTAGAAAGGCATCCTGAAGCCTGGAAAGTCATTAATTTGATTGTCCAGTATTTCCTTCATGAGATATTGCAACACTTAGAAAAAGTGTACAGCGCCAGCAGACAATGAATTTTCAGCACTAAAAAAACGAAACTTCATTAACAGCTGAACTAAACGTTTCCAATGTAAATGTCCACCTTTATATAGTGTAAAAAGACATCCTGAAGCCTGGGCAGTCATTAATTTGATTGTCCAATATTTCCCTTATGAGATAATGCCTCTCATAGCAAATGTGTACAGCGCGAGCTGAAAATGCATTTAGAGCACTAAAAAACCAAACTTTTATAACAGCTAAACCAAACGTTTCCAATGTAAATTTCCACCTTTATATAGTGTAGAAAGGCATCCTGAAGCCTGGAAAGTCATTAATTTGATTGTCCAGTATTTCCTTCATGAGATATTGCAACACTTAGAAAAAGTGTACAGCGCCAGCAGACAATGAATTTTCAGCACTAAAAAAAACGAAACTTCATTAACAGCTAAACCAAACGTTTCCAATGTAAATTTCCACCTTTATATAGTGTAGAAAGGCATCCTGAAGCCTGGAAAGTCATTAATTTGATTGTCCAGTATTTCCTTCATGAGATATTGCAACACTTAGAAAAAGTGTACAGCGCCAGCAGACAATGAATTTTCAGCACTAAAAAAACGAAACTTCATTAACAGCTAAACCAAACGTTTCCAATGTAAATTTCCACATTTATAGAGTGTAAAAAGGCATCCTGAAGCCTGGGAAGTCATTAATTTGATTGTCCAGTATTTCCCTTATGAGATAATGCCTCACATAGCAAATGTGTACAGTGCGAGCTGAAAATGCATTTTCAGCACTAAAAAACCAAACTTTTATAACAGCTAAACCAAACGTTTCCAATGTAAATTTCCACCTTTATATAGTGTAAAAAGACATCCTGAAGCCTGGGCAGTCATTAATTTGATTGTCCAATATTTCCCTTATGAGATAATGCCTCTCATAGCAAATGTGTACAGCGCGAGCTGAAAATGCATTTACAGCACTAAAAAACCAAACTTTTATAACAGCTAAACCAAACGTTTCAATTGTAAATTTCCACCTTTATATAGTGTAGAAAGGCATCCTGAAGCCTGGAAAGTCATTAATTTGATTGTCCAGTATTTCCTTCATGAGATATTGCAACACTTAGAAAAAGTGTACAGCGCCAGCAGACAATGAATTTTCAGCACTAAAAAAACGAAACTTCATTAACAGCTAAACCAAACGTTTCCAATGTAAATTTCCACATTTATAGAGTGTAAAAAGGCATCCTGAAGCCTGGGCAGTCATTAATTTGATTGTCCAGTATTTCCCTTATGAGATAATGCCTCACATAGCAAATGTGTACAGTGCGAGCTGAAAATGCATTTTCAGCACTAAAAAACCAAACTTTTATAACAGCTAAACCAAACGTTTCCAATGTAGATTTCCACCTTTATATAGTGTAAAAAGACATCCTGAAGCCTGGGCAGTCATTAATTTGATTGTCCAGTATTTCCCTTATGAGATAATGCCTCACATAGCAAATGTGTACAGCGCCAGCAGACAATGAATTTTCAGCACTAAAAAAACGAAACTTCATTAACAGCTAAACTAAACGTTTCCAATGTAAATTTCCACCCTTATATAGTGTAAAAAGACATCCTGAAGCCTGGGCAGTCATTAATTTGATTGTCCAATATTTCCCTTATGAGATAATGCCTCTCATAGCAAATGTGTACAGTGCGAGCTGAAAATGCATTTACAGCACTAAAAAAACAAACTTTTATAACAGCTAAACCAAACGTTTCCAATGTAAATTTCCACCTTTATATAGTGTAAAAAGACATCCTGAAGCCTGGGCAGTCATTAATTTGATTGTCCAATATTTCCCTTATGAGATAATGCCTCTCATAGCAAATGTGTACAGCGCGAGCTGAAAATGCATTTACAGCACTAAAAAACCAAACTTTTATAACAGCTAAACCAAACGTTTCCAATGTAAATTTCCACCTTTATATAGTGTAGAAAGGCATCCTGAAGCCTGGAAAGTCATTAATTTGATTGTCCAGTATTTCCTTCATGAGATATTGCAACACTTAGAAAAAGTGTACAGCGCCAGCAGACAATGAATTTTCAGCACTAAAAAAACGAAACTTCATTAACAGCTAAACCAAACGTTTCCAATGTAAATTTCCACATTTATAGAGTGTAAAAAGGCATCCTGAAGCCTGGGAAGTCATTAATTTGATTGTCCAGTATTTCCCTTATGAGATAATGCCTCACATAGCAAATGTGTACAGTGCGAGCTGAAAATGCATTTACAGCACTAAAAAAACAAACTTTTATAACAGCTAAACCAAACGTTTCCAATGTAAATTTCCACCTTTATATAGTGTAGAAAGGCATCCTGAAGCCTGGAAAGTCATTAATTTGATTGTCCAGTATTTCCTTCATGAGATATTGCAACACTTAGAAAAAGTGTACAGCGCCAGCAGACAATGAATTTTCAGCACTAAATAAACGAAACTTCATTAACAGCTAAAGTAAACGTTTCCAATGTAAATTTCCACCTTTATATAGTGTAAAAAGACATCCTGAAGCCTGGGCAGTCATTAATTTGATTGTCCAATATTTCCCTTATGAGATAATGCCTCTCATAGCAAATGTGTACAGTGCGAGCTGAAAATGCATTTACAGCACTAAAAAAACAAACTTTTATAACAGCTAAACCAAACGTTTCCAATGTAAATTTCCACCTTTATATAGTGTAAAAAGACATCCTGAAGCCTGGGCAGTCATTAATTTGATTGTCCAATATTTCCCTTATGAGATAATGCCTCTCATAGCAAATGTGTACAGCGCGAGCTGAAAATGCATTTACAGCACTAAAAAAACAAACTTTTATAACAGCTAAACCAAACGTTTCCAATGTAAATTTCCACCTTTATATAGTGTAGAAAGGCATCCTGAAGCCTGGAAAGTCATTAATTTGATTGTCCAGTATTTCCTTCATGAGATATTGCAACACTTAGAAAAAGTGTACAGCGCCAGCAGACAATGAATTTTCAGCACTAAAAAAAACGAAACTTCATTAACAGCTAAACCAAACGTTTCCAATGTAAATTTCCACATTTATAGAGTGTAAAAAGGCATCTTGAAGCCTGGGAAGTCATTAATTTGATTGTCCAGTATTTCCCTTATGAGATAATGCCTCTCATTGCAAATGTGTACAGCGCGAGCTGAAAATGCATTTTCAGCACTAAAAAACCAAACTTTTATAACACCTAAACCAAACGTTTCCAATGTAAATTTCCTCCTTTATATAGTGTAAAAAGACATCCTGAAGCCTGGGCAGTCATTAATTTGATTGTCCAATATTTCCCTTATGAGATAATGCCTCTCATAGCAAATGTGTACAGCGCGAGCTGAAAATGCATTTACAGCACTAAAAAACCAAACTTTTATAACAGCTAAACCAAACGTTTCCAATGTAAATTTCCACCTTTATATAGTGTAGAAAGGCATCCTGAAGCCTGGAAAGTCATTAATTTGATTGTCCAGTATTTCCTTCATGAGATATTGCAACATTTAGAAAAAGTGTACAGCGCCAGCAGACAATGAATTTTCAGCACTAAAAAAACGAAACTTCATTAACAGCTAAACTAAACGTTTCCAATGTAAATTTCCACCTTTATATAGTGTAAAAAGACATCCTGAAGCCCGGGCAGCCATTAATTTGATTGTCCAATATTTCCCTTATGAGATAATGCCTCTCATAGCAAATGTGTACAGCGCGAGCTGAAAATGCATTTACAGCACTAAAAAACCAAACTTTTATAACAGCTAAACCAAACGTTTCCAATGTAAATTTCCACCTTTATATAGTGTAAAAAGACATCCTGAAGCCTGGGCAGTCATTAATTTGATTGTCCAATATTTCCCTTATGAGATAATGCCTCTCATAGCAAATGTGTACAGCGCGAGCTGAAAATGCATTTACAGCACTAAAAAACCAAACTTTTATAACAGCTAAACCAAACGTTTCCAATGTAAATTTCCACCTTTATATAGTGTAGAAAGGCATCCTGAAGCCTGGAAAGTCATTAATTTGATTGTCCAGTATTTCCTTCATGAGATATTGCAACACTTAGAAAAAGTGTACAGCGCCAGCAGACAATGAATTTTCAGCACTAAAAAAACGAAACTTCATTAACAGCTAAACTAAATGTTTCCAATGTAAATTTCCACCTTTATATAGTGTAAAAAGACATCCTGAAGCCTGGGCAGTCATTAATTTGATTGTCCAATATTTCCCTTATGAGATAATGCCTCTCATAGCAAATGTGTACAGCGCGAGCTGAAAATGCATTTACAGCACTAAAAAACCAAACTTTTATAACAGCTAAACCAAACGTTTCCAATGTAAATTTCCACCTTTATATAGTGTAAAAAGGCATCCTGAAGCCTGGAAAGTCTTTAATTTGATTGTCCAGTATTTCCTTCATGAGATATTGCAACACTTAGAAAAAGTGTACAGCGCCAGCAGACAATGAATTTTCAGCACTAAAAAAACGAAACTTCATTAACAGCTAAACTAAACGTTTCCAATGTAAATTTCCACCTTTATATAGTGTAAAAAGACATCCTGAAGCCTGGGCAGTCATTAATTTGATTGTCCAATATTTCCCTTATGAGATAATGCCTCTCATAGCAAATGTGTACAGCGCGAGCTGAAAATGCATTTACAGCACTAAAAAACCAAACTTTTATAACAGCTAAACCAAACGTTTCCAATGTAAATTTCCACCTTTATATAGTGTAGAAAGGCATCCTGAAGCCTGGAAAGTCATTAATTTGATTGTCCAGTATTTCCTTCATGAGATATTGCAACACTTAGAAAAAGTGTACAGCGCCAGCAGACAATGAATTTTCAGCACTAAAAAAACGAAACTTCATTAACAGCTAAACCAAACGTTTCCAATGTAAATTTCCACATTTATAGAGTGTAAAAAGGCATCCTGAAGCCTGGGAAGTCATTAATTTGATTGTCCAGTATTTCCCTTATGAGATAATGCCTCACATAGCAAATGTGTACAGTGCGAGCTGAAAATGCATTTTCAGCACTAAAAAACCAAACTTTTATAACAGCTAAACCAAACGTTTCCAATGTAAATTTCCACCTTTATATAGTGTAAAAAGACATCCTGAAGCCTGGGCAGTCATTAATTTGATTGTCCAGTATTTCCTTCATGAGATATTGCAACACTTAGAAAAAGTGTACAGCGCCAGCAGACAATGAATTTTCAGCACTAAAAAAACGAAACTTCATTAACAGCTAAACCAAACGTTTCCAATGTAAATTTCCACATTTATAGAGTGTAAAAAGGCATCCTGAAGCCTGGGCAGTCATTAATTTGATTGTCCAGTATTTCCCTTATGAGATAATGCCTCACATAGCAAATGTGTACAGTGCGAGCTGAAAATGCATTTTCAGCACTAAAAAACCAAACTTTTATAACAGCTAAACCAAACGTTTCCAATGTAAATTTCCACCTTTATATAGTGTAAAAAGACATCCTGAAGCCTGGGCAGTCATTAATTTGATTGTCCAATATTTCCCTTATGAGATAATGCCTCTCATAGCAAATGTGTACAGCGCGAGCTGAAAATGCATTTACAGCACTAAAAAACCAAACTTTTATAACAGCTAAACCAAACGTTTCCAATGTAAATTTCCACCTTTATATAGTGTAAAAAGACATCCTGAAGCCTGGGCAGTCATTAATTTGATTGTCCAATATTTCCCTTATGAGATAATGCCTCTCATAGCAAATGTGTACAGCGCGAGCTGAAAAATGCATTTACAGCACTAAAAAAACAAACTTTTATAACAGCTAAACCAAACGTTTCCAATGTAAATTTCCACCTTTATATAGTGTAGAAAGGCATCCTGAAGCCTGGAAAGTCATTAATTTGATTGTCCAGTATTTCCTTCATGAGATATTGCAACACTTAGAAAAAGTGTACAGCGCCAGCAGACAATGAATTTTCAGCACTAAAAAAACGAAACTTCATTAACAGCTAAACTAAATGTTTCCAATGTAAATTTCCACCTTTATATAGTGTAAAAAGACATCCTGAAGCCTGGGCAGTCATTAATTTGATTGTCCAATATTTCCCTTATGAGATAATGCCTCTCATAGCAAATGTGTACAGCGCGAGCTGAAAATGCATTTACAGCACTAAAAAAACAAACTTTTATAACAGCTAAACCAAACGTTTCCAATGTAAATTTCCACATTTATAGAGTGTAAAAATGCATCCTGAAGCCTGGGAAGTCATTAATTTGATTGTCCAGTATTTCCCTTATGAGATAATGCCTCACATAGCAAATGTGTACAGTGCGAGCTGAAAATGCATTTTCAGCACTAAAAAACCAAACTTTTATAACAGCTAAACCAAACGTTTCCAATGTAAATTTCCACCTTTATATAGTGTAAAAAGACATCCTGAAGCCTGGGCAGTCATTAATTTGATTGTCCAATATTTCCCTTATGAGATAATGCCTCTCATAGCAAATGTGTACAGCGCGAGCTGAAAATGCATTTACAGCACTAAAAAACCAAACTTTTATAACAGCTAAACCAAACGTTTCCAATGTAAATTTCCACCTTTATATAGTGTAGAAAGGCATCCTGAAGCCTGGAAAGTCATTAATTTGATTGTCCAGTATTTCCTTCATGAGATATTGCAACACTTAGAAAAAGTGTACAGCGCCAGCAGACAATGAATTTTCAGCACTAAAAAAACGAAACTTCATTAACAGCTAAACCAAACGTTTCCAATGTAAATTTCCACATTTATAGAGTGTAAAAAGGCATCCTGAAGCCTGGGAAGTCATTAATTTGATTGTCCAGTATTTCCCTTATGAGATAATGCCTCACATAGCAAATGTGTACAGCGCCAGCAGACAATGAATTTTCAGCACTAAAAAAAACGAAACTTCATTAACAGCTAAACCAAACGTTTCCAATGTAAATTTCCACATTTATAGAGTGTAAAAAGGCATCTTGAAGCCTGGGAAGTCATTAATTTGATTGTCCAGTATTTCCCTTATGAGATAATGCCTCTCATTGCAAATGTGTACAGCGCGAGCTGAAAATGCATTTTCAGCACTAAAAAACCAAACTTTTATAACACCTAAACCAAACGTTTCCAATGTAAATTTCCTCCTTTATATAGTGTAAAAAGACATCCTGAAGCCTGGGCAGTCATTAATTTGATTGTCCAATATTTCCCTTATGAGATAATGCCTCTCATAGCAAATGTGTACAGCGCGAGCTGAAAATGCATTTACAGCACTAAAAAACCAAACTTTTATAACAGCTAAACCAAACGTTTCCAATGTAAATTTCCACCTTTATATAGTGTAGAAAGGCATCCTGAAGCCTGGAAAGTCATTAATTTGATTGTCCAGTATTTCCTTCATGAGATATTACAACACTTAGAAAAAGTGTACAGCGCCAGCAGACAATGAATTTTCAGCACTAAAAAAACGAAACTTCATTAACAGCTAAACTAAACGTTTCCAATGTAAATTTCCACCTTTATATAGTGTAAAAAGACATCCTGAAGCCCGGGCAGCCATTAATTTGATTGTCCAATATTTCCCTTATGAGATAATGCCTCTCATAGCAAATGTGTACAGCGCGAGCTGAAAATGCATTTACAGCACTAAAAAACCAAACTTTTATAACAGCTAAACCAAACGTTTCCAATGTAAATTTCCACCTTTATATAGTGTAAAAAGACATCCTGAAGCCTGGGCAGTCATTAATTTGATTGTCCAATATTTCCCTTATGAGATAATGCCTCTCATAGCAAATGTGTACAGCGCGAGCTGAAAATGCATTTACAGCACTAAAAAAACAAACTTTTATAACAGCTAAACCAAACGTTTCCAATGTAAATTTCCACCTTTATATAGTGTAGAAAGGCATCCTGAAGCCTGGAAAGTCATTAATTTGATTGTCCAGTATTTCCTTCATGAGATATTGCAACACTTAGAAAAAGTGTACAGCGCCAGCAGACAATGAATTTTCAGCACTAAAAAAACGAAACTTCATTAACAGCTAAACTAAATGTTTCCAATGTAAATTTCCACCTTTATATAGTGTAAAAAGACATCCTGAAGCCTGGGCAGTCATTAATTTGATTGTCCAATATTTCCCTTATGAGATAATGCCTCTCATAGCAAATGTGTACAGCGCGAGCTGAAAATGCATTTACAGCACTAAAAAACCAAACTTTTATAACAGCTAAACCAAACGTTTCCAATGTAAATTTCCACCTTTATATAGTGTAAAAAGGCATCCTGAAGCCTGGAAAGTCTTTAATTTGATTGTCCAGTATTTCCTTCATGAGATATTACAACACTTAGAAAAAGTGTACAGCGCCAGCAGACAATGAATTTCCAGCACTAAAAAAACGAAACTTCATTAACAGCTAAACTAAACGTTTCCAATGTAAATTTCCACCTTTATATAGTGTAAAAAGACATCCTGAAGCCTGGGCAGTCATTAATTTGATTGTCCAATATTTCCCTTATGAGATAATGCCTCTCATAGCAAATGTGTACAGCGCGAGCTGAAAATGCATTTACAGCACTAAAAAACCAAACTTTTATAACAGCTAAACCAAACGTTTCCAATGTAAATTTCCACCTTTATATAGTGTAGAAAGGCATCCTGAAGCCTGGAAAGTCATTAATTTGATTGTCCAGTATTTCCTTCATGAGATATTGCAACACTTAGAAAAAGTGTACAGCGCCAGCAGACAATGAATTTTCAGCACTAAAAAAACGAAACTTCATTAACAGCTAAACCAAACGTTTCCAATGTAAATTTCCACATTTATAGAGTGTAAAAAGGCATCCTGAAGCCTGGGAAGTCATTAATTTGATTGTCCAGTATTTCCCTTATGAGATAATGCCTCACATAGCAAATGTGTACAGTGCGAGCTGAAAATGCATTTTCAGCACTAAAAAACCAAACTTTTATAACAGCTAAACCAAACGTTTCCAATGTAAATTTCCACCTTTATATAGTGTAAAAAGACATCCTGAAGCCTGGGCAGTCATTAATTTGATTGTCCAATATTTCCCTTATGAGATAATGCCTCTCATAGCAAATGTGTACAGCGCGAGCTGAAAATGCATTTACAGCACTAAAAAACCAAACTTTTATAACAGCTAAACCAAACGTTTCCAATGTAAATTTCCACCTTTATATAGTGTAAAAAGACATCCTGAAGCCTGGGCAGTCATTAATTTGATTGTCCAATATTTCCCTTATGAGATAATGCCTCTCATAGCAAATGTGTACAGCGCGAGCTGAAAATGCATTTACAGCACTAAAAAAACAAACTTTTATAACAGCTAAACCAAACGTTTCCAATGTAAATTTCCACCTTTATATAGTGTAGAAAGGCATCCTGAAGCCTGGAAAGTCATTAATTTGATTGTCCAGTATTTCCTTCATGAGATATTGCAACACTTAGAAAAAGTGTACAGCGCCAGCAGACAATGAATTTTCAGCACTAAAAAAACGAAACTTCATTAACAGCTAAACCAAACGTTTCCAATGTAAATTTCCACATTTATAGAGTGTAAAAAGGCATCCTGAAGCCTGGGAAGTCATTAATTTGATTGTCCAGTATTTCCCTTATGAGATAATGCCTCACATAGCAAATGTGTACAGCGCGAGCTGAAAATGCATTTACAGCACTAAAAAACCAAACTTTTATAACAGCTAAACCAAACGTTTCCAATGTAAATTTCCACCTTTATATAGTGTAGAAAGGCATCCTGAAGCCTGGAAAGTGATTAATTTGATTGTCCAGTATTTCCTTCATGAGATATTGCAACACTTAGAAAAAGTGTACAGCGCCAGCAGACAATGAATTTTCAGCACTAAAAAACCGAAACTTCATTAACAGCTAAACTAAACGTTTCCAATGTAAATTTCCACCTTTATATAGTGTAAAAAGACATCCTGAAGCCTGGGCAGTCATTAATTTGATTGTCCAATATTTCCCTTATGAGATAATGCCTCTCATAGCAAATGTGTACAGCGCGAGCTGAAAATGCATTTACAGCACTAAAAAACCAAACTTTTATAACAGCTAAACCAAACGTTTCCAATGTAAATTTCCACCTTTATATAGTGTAGAAAGGCATCCTGAAGCCTGGAAAGTCATTAATTTGATTGTCCAGTATTTCCTTCATGAGATATTGCAACACTTAGAAAAAGTGTACAGCGCCAGCAGACAATGAATTTCCAGCACTAAAAAAACGAAACTTCATTAACAGCTAAACTAAACGTTTCCAATGTAAATTTCCACCTTTATATAGTGTAAAAAGACATCCTGAAGCCTGGGCAGTCATTAATTTGATTGTCCAATATTTCCCTTATGAGATAATGCCTCTCATAGCAAATGTGTACAGCGCGAGCTGAAAATGCATTTACAGCACTAAAAAACCAAACTTTTATAACAGCTAAACCAAACGTTTCCAATGTAAATTTCCACCTTTATATAGTGTAGAAAGGCATCCTGAAGCCTGGAAAGTCATTAATTTGATTGTCCAGTATTTCCTTCATGAGATATTGCAACACTTAGAAAAAGTGTACAGCGCCAGCAGACAATGAATTTCCAGCACTAAAAAAACGAAACTTCATTAACAGCTAAACTAAACGTTTCCAATGTAAATTTCCACCTTTATATAGTGTAAAAAGACATCCTGAAGCCTGGGCAGCCATTAATTTGATTGTCCAATATTTCCCTTATGAGATAATGCCTCTCATAGCAAATGTGTACAGCGCGAGCTGAAAATGCATTTACAGCACTAAAAAACCAAACTTTTATAACAGCTAAACCAAACGTTTCCAATGTAAATTTCCACCTTTATATAGTGTAAAAAGACATCCTGAAGCCTGGGCAGTCATTAATTTGATTGTCCAGTATTTCCCTTATGAGATAATGCCTCACATAGCAAATGTGTACAGCGCGAGCTGAAAATGCATTTACAGCACTAAAAAAACAAACTTTTATAACAGCTAAACTAAACGTTTCCAATGTAAATTTCCACCTTTATATAGTGTAAAAAGACATCCTGAAGCCTGGGCAGCCATTAATTTGATTGTCCAATATTTCCCTTATGAGATAATGCCTCTCATAGCAAATGTGTACAGCGCGAGCTGAAAATGCATTTACAGCACTAAAAAAACAAACTTTTATAACAGCTAAACCAAACGTTTCCAATGTAAATTTCCACCTTTATATAGTGTAGAAAGGCATCCTGAAGCCTGGAAAGTCATTAATTTGATTGTCCAGTATTTCCTTCATGAGATATTGCAACACTTAGAAAAAGTGTACAGCGCCAGCAGACAATGAATTTTCAGCACTAAAAAAACGAAACTTCATTAACAGCTAAACCAAACGTTTCCAATGTAAATTTCCACATTTATAGAGTGTAAAAAGGCATCCTGAAGCCTGGGAAGTCATTAATTTGATTGTCCAGTATTTCCCTTATGAGATAATGCCTCACATAGCAAATGTGTACAGTGCGAGCTGAAAATGCATTTTCAGCACTAAAAAACCAAACTTTTATAACAGCTAAACCAAACGTTTCCAATGTAAATTTCCACCTTTATATAGTGTAAAAAGACATCCTGAAGCCTGGGCAGTCATTAATTTGATTGTCCAGTATTTCCCTTATGAGATAATGCCTCACATAGCAAATGTGTACAGCGCGAGCTGAAAATGCATTTACAGCACTAAAAAAACAAACTTTTATAACAGCTAAACCAAACGTTTCCAATGTAAATTTCCACATTTATAGAGTGTAAAAATGCATCCTGAAGCCTGGGAAGTCATTAATTTGATTGTCCAGTATTTCCCTTATGAGATAATGCCTCACATAGCAAATGTGTACAGTGCGAGCTGAGAATGCATTTTCAGCACTAAAAAACCAAACTTTTATAACAGCTAAACCAAACGTTTCCAATGTAAATTTCCACCTTTATATAGTGTAAAAAGACATCCTGAAGCCTGGGCAGTCATTAATTTGATTGTCCAATATTTCCCTTATGAGATAATGCCTCTCATAGCAAATGTGTACAGCGCGAGCTGAAAATGCATTTACAGCACTAAAAAACCAAACTTTTATAACAGCTAAACCAAACGTTTCCAATGTAAATTTCCACCTTTATATAGTGTAAAAAGACATCCTGAAGCCTGGGCAGTCATTAATTTGATTGTCCAATATTTCCCTTATGAGATAATGCCTCTCATAGCAAATGTGTACAGCGCGAGCTGAAAATGCATTTACAGCACTAAAAAAACAAACTTTTATAACAGCTAAACCAAACGTTTCCAATGTAAATTTCCACCTTTATATAGTGTAGAAAGGCATCCTGAAGCCTGGAAAGTCATTAATTTGATTGTCCAGTATTTCCTTCATGAGATATTGCAACACTTAGAAAAAGTGTACAGCGCCAGCAGACAATGAATTTTCAGCACTAAAAAAACGAAACTTCATTAACAGCTAAACTAAATGTTTCCAATGTAAATTTCCACCTTTATATAGTGTAAAAAGACATCCTGAAGCCTGGGCAGTCATTAATTTGATTGTCCAATATTTCCCTTATGAGATAATGCCTCTCATAGCAAATGTGTACAGCGCGAGCTGAAAATGCATTTACAGCACTAAAAAACCAAACTTTTATAACAGCTAAACCAAACGTTTCCAATGTAAATTTCCACCTTTATATAGTGTAGAAAGGCATCCTGAAGCCTGGAAAGTCATTAATTTGATTGTCCAGTATTTCCTTCATGAGATATTGCAACACTTAGAAAAAGTGTACAGCGCCAGCAGACAATGAATTTCCAGCACTAAAAAAACGAAACTTCATTAACAGCTAAACTAAACGTTTCCAATGTAAATTTCCACCTTTATATAGTGTAAAAAGACATCCTGAAGCCTGGGCAGTCATTAATTTGATTGTCCAATATTTCCCTTATGAGATAATGCCTCTCATAGCAAATGTGTACAGCGCGAGCTGAAAATGCATTTACAGCACTAAAAAACCAAACTTTTATAACAGCTAAACCAAACGTTTCCAATGTAAATTTCAACCTTTATATAGTGTAAAAAGACATCCTGAAGCCTGGGCAGTCATTAATTTGATTGTCCAATATTTCCCTTATGAGATAATGCCTCTCATAGCAAATGTGTACAGCGCGAGCTGAAAATGCATTTACAGCACTAAAAACCCAAACTTTTATAACACCTAAACCAAACGTTTCCAATGTAAATTTCCTCCTTTATATAGTGTAAAAAGACATCCTGAAGCCTGGGCAGTCATTAATTTGATTGTCCAATATTTCCCTTATGAGATAATGCCTCTCATAGCAAATGTGTACAGCGCGAGCTGAAAATGCATTTACAGCACTAAAAAACCAAACTTTTATAACAGCTAAACCAAACGTTTCCAATGTAAATTTCCACCTTTATATAGTGTAGAAAGGCATCCTGAAGCCTGGAAAGTCATTAATTTGATTGTCCAGTATTTCCTTCATGAGATATTGCAACATTTAGAAAAAGTGTACAGCGCCAGCAGACAATGAATTTTCAGCACTAAAAAAACGAAACTTCATTAACAGCTAAACTAAACGTTTCCAATGTAAATTTCCACCTTTATATAGTGTAAAAAGACATCCTGAAGCCCGGGCAGCCATTAATTTGATTGTCCAATATTTCCCTTATGAGATAATGCCTCTCATAGCAAATGTGTACAGCGCGAGCTGAAAATGCATTTACAGCACTAAAAAACCAAACTTTTATAACAGCTAAACCAAACGTTTCCAATGTAAATTTCCACCTTTATATAGTGTAAAAAGACATCCTGAAGCCTGGGCAGTCATTAATTTGATTGTCCAATATTTCCCTTATGAGATAATGCCTCTCATAGCAAATGTGTACAGCGCGAGCTGAAAATGCATTTACAGCACTAAAAAAACAAACTTTTATAACAGCTAAACCAAACGTTTCCAATGTAAATTTCCACCTTTATATAGTGTAGAAAGGCATCCTGAAGCCTGGAAAGTCATTAATTTGATTGTCCAGTATTTCCTTCATGAGATATTGCAACACTTAGAAAAAGTGTACAGCGCCAGCAGACAATGAATTTTCAGCACTAAAAAAACGAAACTTCATTAACAGCTAAACTAAATGTTTCCAATGTAAATTTCCACCTTTATATAGTGTAAAAAGACATCCTGAAGCCTGGGCAGTCATTAATTTGATTGTCCAATATTTCCCTTATGAGATAATGCCTCTCATAGCAAATGTGTACAGCGCGAGCTGAAAATGCATTTACAGCACTAAAAAACCAAACTTTTATAACAGCTAAACCAAACGTTTCCAATGTAAATTTCCACCTTTATATAGTGTAGAAAGGCATCCTGAAGCCTGGAAAGTCATTAATTTGATTGTCCAGTATTTCCTTCATGAGATATTGCAACACTTAGAAAAAGTGTACAGCGCCAGCAGACAATGAATTTTCAGCACTAAAAAAACGAAACTTCATTAACAGCTAAACCAAACGTTTCCAATGTAAATTTCCACATTTATAGAGTGTAAAAAGGCATCCTGAAGCCTGGGAAGTCATTAATTTGATTGTCCAGTATTTCCCTTATGAGATAATGCCTCACATAGCAAATGTGTACAGTGCGAGCTGAAAATGCATTTTCAGCACTAAAAAACCAAACTTATATAACACCTAAACCAAACGTTTCCAATGTAAATTTCCACCTTTATATAGTGTAAAAAGACATCCTGAAGCCTGGGCAGTCATTAATTTGATTGTCCAATATTTCCCTTATGAGATAATGCCTCTCATAGCAAATGTGTACAGCGCGAGCTGAAAATGCATTTACAGCACTAAAAAAACCAAACTTTTATAACAGCTAAACCAAACGTTTCCAATGTAAATTTCCACCTTTATATAGTGTAGAAAGGCATCCTGAAGCCTGGAAAGTCATTAATTTGATTGTCCAGTATTTCCTTCATGAGATATTGCAACATTTAGAAAAAGTGTACAGCGCCAGCAGACAATGAATTTTCAGCACTAAAAAAACGAAACTTCATTAACAGCTAAACTAAACGTTTCCAATGTAAATTTCCACCTTTATATAGTGTAAAAAGACATCCTGAAGCCCGGGCAGCCATTAATTTGATTGTCCAATATTTCCCTTATGAGATAATGCCTCTCATAGCAAATGTGTACAGCGCGAGCTGAAAATGCATTTACAGCACTAAAAAAACAAACTTTTATAACAGCTAAACCAAACGTTTCCAATGTAAATTTCCACCTTTATATAGTGTAAAAAGACATCCTGAAGCCTGCGCAGTCATTAATTTGATTGTCCAATATTTCCCTTATGAGATAATGCCTCTCATAGCAAATGTGTACAGCGCGAGCTGAAAATGCATTTACAGCACTAAAAAACCAAACTTTTATAACAGCTAAACCAAACGTTTCCAATGTAAATTTCTACCTTTATATAGTGTAGAAAGGCATCCTGAAGCCTGGAAAGTCATTAATTTGATTGTCCAGTATTTCCTTCATGAGATATTGCAACACTTAGAAAAAGTGTACAGCGCCAGCAGACAATGAATTTTCAGCACTAAAAAAACGAAACTTCATTAACAGCTAAACTAAACGTTTCCAATGTAAATTTCCACCTTTATATAGTGTAAAAAGACATTCTGAAGCCTGGGCAGTCATTAATTTGATTGTCCAATATTTCCCTTATGAGATAATGCCTCTCATAGCAAATGTGTACAGCGCGAGCTGAAAATGCATTTACAGCACTAAAAAACCAAACTTTTATAACAGCTAAACCAAACGTTTCCAATGTAAATTTCCACCTTTATATAGTGTAGAAAGGCATCCTGAAGCCTGGAAAGTCATTAATTTGATTGTCCAGTATTTCCTTCATGAGATATTGCAACACTTAGAAAAAGTGTACAGCGCCAGCAGACAATGAATTTTCAGCACTAAAAAAACGAAACTTCATTAACAGCTAAACCAAACGTTTCCAATGTAAATTTCCACATTTATAGAGTGTAAAAAGGCATCCTGAAGCCTGGGAAGTCATTAATTTGATTGTCCAGTATTTCCCTTCTGAGATAATGCCTCACATAGCAAATGTGTACAGTGCGAGCTGAAAATGCATTTTCAGCACTAAAAAAACAAACTTTTATAACAGCTAAACTAAACGTTTCCAATGTAAATTTCCACCTTTATATAGTGTAAAAAGACATCCTGAAGCCTGGGCAGTCATTAATTTGATTGTCCAATATTTCCCTTATGAGATAATGCCTCTCATAGCAAATGTGTACAGCGCGAGCTGAAAATGCATTTACAGCACTAAAAAAACAAACTTTTATAACAGCTAAACTAAACGTTTCCAATGTAAATTTCCACCTTTATATAGTGTAAAAAGACATCCTGAAGCCTGGGCAGTCATTAATTTGATTGTCCAATATTTCCCTTATGAGATAATGCCTCTCATAGCAAATGTGTACAGCGCGAGCTGAAAATGCATTTACAGCACTAAAAAACCAAACTTTTATAACAGCTAAACCAAACGTTTCCAATGTAAATTTCCACCTTTATATAGTGTAGAAAGGCATCCTGAAGCCTGGAAAGTCATTAATTTGATTGTCCAGTATTTCCTTCATGAGATATTGCAACACTTAGAAAAAGTGTACAGCGCCAGCAGACAATGAATTTTCAGCACTAAAAAAACGAAACTTCATTAACAGCTAAACCAAACGTTTCCAATGTAAATTTCCACATTTATAGAGTGTAAAAAGGCATCCTGAAGCCTGGGAAGTCATTAATTTGATTGTCCAGTATTTCCCTTATGAGATAATGCCTCACATAGCAAATGTGTACAGTGCGAGCTGAAAATGCATTTTCAGCACTAAAAAACCAAACTTTTATAACAGCTAAACCAAACGTTTCCAATGTAAATTTCCACCTTTATATAGTGTAAAAAGACATCCTGAAGCCTGGGCAGTCATTAATTTGATTGTCCAGTATTTCCCTTATGAGATAATGCCTCACATAGCAAATGTGTACAGCGCGAGCTGAAAATGCATTTACAGCACTAAAAAAACAAACTTTTATAACAGCTAAACTAAACGTTTCCAATGTAAATTTCCACCTTTATATAGTGTAAAAAGACATCCTGAAGCCTGGGCAGTCATTAATTTGATTGTCCAATATTTCCCTTATGAGATAATGCCTCTCATAGCAAATGTGTACAGCGCGAGCTGAAAATGCATTTACAGCACTAAAAAACCAAACTTTTATAACAGCTAAACCAAACGTTTCCAATGTAAATTTCCACCTTTATATAGTGTAGAAAGGCATCCTGAAGCCTGGAAAGTCATTAATTTTATTGTCCAGTATTTCCTTCATGAGATATTGCAACACTTAGAAAAAGTGTACAGCGCCAGCAGACAATGAATTTTCAGCACTAAAAAAACGAAACTTCATTAACAGCTAAACCAAACGTTTCCAATGTAAATTTCCACATTTATAGAGTGTAAAAAGGCATCCTGAAGCCTGGGAAGTCATTAATTTGATTGTCCAGTATTTCCCTTATGAGATAATGCCTCACATAGCAAATGTGTACAGTGCGAGCTGAAAATGCATTTTCAGCACTAAAAAAACAAACTTTTATAACAGCTAAACTAAACGTTTCCAATGTAAATTTCCACCTTTATATAGTGTAAAAAGACATCCTGAAGCCTGGGCAGTCATTAATTTGATTGTCCAATATTTCCCTTATGAGATAATGCCTCTCATAGCAAATGTGTACAGCGCGAGCTGAAAATGCATTTACAGCACTAAAAAAACAAACTTTTATAACAGCTAAACTAAACGTTGCCAATGTAAATTTCCACCTTTATATAGTGTAAAAAGACATCCTGAAGCCTGGGCAGTCATTAATTTGATTGTCCAATATTTCCCTTATGAGATAATGCCTCTCATAGCAAATGTGTACAGCGCGAGCTGAAAATGCATTTACAGCACTAAAAACCCAAACTTTTATAACAGCTAAACCAAACGTTTCCAATGTAAATTTCCACCTTTATATAGTGTAGAAAGGCATCCTGAAGCCTGGAAAGTCATTAATTTGATTGTCCAGTATTTCCTTCATGAGATATTGCAACACTTAGAAAAGGTGTACAGCGCCAGCAGACAATGAATTTTCAGCACTAAAAAAACGAAACTTCATTAACAGCTAAACCAAACGTTTCCAATGTAAATTTCCACATTTATAGAGTGTAAAAATGCATCCTGAAGCCTGGGAAGTCATTAATTTGATTGTCCAGTATTTCCCTTATGAGATAATGCCTCACATAGCAAATGTGTACAGTGCAAGCTGAAAATGCATTTTCAGCACTAAAAAACCAAACTTTTATAACAGCTAAACCAAACGTTTCCAATGTAAATTTCCACCTTTATATAGTGTAAAAAGACATCCTGAAGCCTGGGCAGTCATTAATTTGATTGTCCAATATTTCCCTTATGAGATAATGCCTCTCATAGCAAATGTGTACAGCGCGAGCTGAAAATGCATTTACAGCACTAAAAAACCAAACTTTTATAACAGCTAAACCAAACGTTTCCAATGTAAATTTCCACCTTTATATAGTGTAGAAAGGCATCCTGAAGCCTGGAAAGTCATTAATTTGATTGTCCAGTATTTCCTTCATGAGATATTGCAACACTTAGAAAAAGTGTACAGCGCCAGTAGACAATGAATTTTCAGCACTAAAAAAACGAAACTTCATTAACAGCTAAACTAAACGTTTCCAATGTAAATTTCCACCTTTATATAGTGTAAAAAGACATCCTGAAGCCTGGGCAGTCATTAATTTGATTGTCCAATATTTCCCTTATGAGATAATGCCTCTCATAGCAAATGTGTACAGCGCGAGCTGAAAATGCATTTACAGCACTAAAAAACCAAACTTTTATAACAGCTAAACCAAACGTTTCCAATGTAAATTTCCACCTTTATATAGTGTAGAAAGGCATCCTGGAGCCTGGAAAGTCATTAATTTGATTGTCCAGTATTTCCTTCATGAGATATTGCAACACTTAGAAAAAGTGTACAGCGCCAGCAGACAATGAATTTTCAGCACTAAAAAAACCAAACTTTTATAACAGCTAAACCAAACGTTTCCAATGTAAATTTCCACCTTTATATAGTGTAAAAAGACATCCTGAAGCCTGGGCAGTCATTAATTTGATTGTCCAGTATTTCCCTTATGAGATAATGCCTCACATAGCAAATGTGTACAGCGCGAGCTGAAAATGCATTTACAGCACTAAAAAAACAAACTTTTATAACAGCTAAACCAAACGTTTCCAATGTAAATTTCCACCTTTATATAGTGTAGAAAGGCATCCTGAAGCCTGGAAAGTCATTAATTTGATTGTCCAGTATTTCCTACATGAGATATTGCAAAACTTAGAAAAAGTGTACAGCGCCAGCAGTCAATGAATTTTCAGCACTAAAAAAACGAAACTTCATTAACAGCTAAACCAAACGTTTCCAATGTAAATTTCCACATTTATAGAGTGTAAAAAGGCATCCTGAAGCCTGGGAAGTCATTAATTTGATTGTCCAGTATTTCCCTTATGAGATAATGCCTCACATAGCAAATGTGTACAGCGCGAGCTGAAAATGCATTTACAGCACTAAAAAACCAAACTTTTATAACAGCTAAACCAAACGTTTCCAATGTAAATTTCCACCTTTATATAGTGTAGAAAGGCATCCTGAAGCCTGGAAAGTGATTAATTTGATTGTCCAGTATTTCCTTCATGAGATATTGCAACACTTAGAAAAAGTGTACAGCGCCAGCAGACAATGAATTTTCAGCACTAAAAAACCGAAACTTCATTAACAGCTAAACTAAACGTTTCCAATGTAAATTTCCACCTTTATATAGTGTAAAAAGACATCCTGAAGCCTGGGCAGTCATTAATTTGATTGTCCAATATTTCCCTTATGAGATAATGCCTCTCATAGCAAATGTGTACAGCGCGAGCTGAAAATGCATTTACAGCACTAAAAAACCAAACTTTTATAACAGCTAAACCAAACGTTTCCAATGTAAATTTCCACCTTTATATAGTGTAGAAAGGCATCCTGAAGCCTGGAAAGTCATTAATTTGATTGTCCAGTATTTCCTTCATGAGATATTGCAACACTTAGAAAAAGTGTACAGCGCCAGCAGACAATGAATTTTCAGCACTAAAAAAACGAAACTTCATTAACAGCTAAACTAAACGTTTCCAATGTAAATTTCCACCTTTATATAGTGTAAAAAGACATCCTGAAGCCTGGGCAGTCATTAATTTGATTGTCCAATATTTCCCTTATGAGATAATGCCTCTCATAGCAAATGTGTACAGCGCGAGCTGAAAATGCATTTACAGCACTAAAAAACCAAACTTTTATAACAGCTAAACTAAACGTTTCCAATGTAAATTTCCACCTTTATATAGTGTAGAAAGGCATCCTGAAGCCTGGAAAGTCATTAATTTGATTGTCCAGTATTTCCTTCATGAGATATTGCAACACTTAGAAAAAGTGTACAGCGCCAGCAGACAATGAATTTTCAGCACTAAAAAAACGAAACTTCATTAACAGCTAAACCAAACGTTTCCAATGTAAATTTCCACATTTATAGAGTGTAAAAAGGCATCCTGAAGCCTGGGAAGTCATTAATTTGATTGTCCAGTATTTCCCTTATGAGATAATGCCTCACATAGCAAATGTGTACAGTGCGAGCTGAAAATGCATTTTCAGCACTAAAAAACCAAACTTTTATAACAGCTAAACCAAACGTTTCCAATGTAAATTTCCACCTTTATATAGTGTAAAAAGACATCCTGAAGCCTGGGCAGTCATTAATTTGATTGTCCAGTATTTCCCTTATGAGATAATGCCTCACATAGCAAATGTGTACAGCGCGAGCTGAAAATGCATTTACAGCACTAAAAAAACAAACTTTTATAACAGCTAAACTAAACGTTTCCAATGTAAATTTCCACCTTTATATAGTGTAAAAAGACATCCTGAAGCCTGGGCAGTCATTAATTTGATTGTCCAATATTTCCCTTATGAGATAATGCCTCTCATAGCAAATGTGTACAGCGCGAGCTGAAAATGCATTTACAGCACTAAAAACCCAAACTTTTATAACAGCTAAACCAAACGTTTCCAATGTAAATTTCCACCTTTATATAGTGTAGAAAGGCATCCTGAAGCCTGGAAAGTCATTAATTTGATTGTCCAGTATTTCCTTCATGAGATATTGCAACACTTAGAAAAGGTGTACAGCGCCAGCAGACAATGAATTTTCAGCACTAAAAAATCGAAACTTCATTAACAGCTAAACCAAACGTTTCCAATGTAAATTTCCACCTTTATATAGTGTAGAAAGGCATCCTGAAGCCTGGAAAGTCATTAATTTGATTGTCCAGTATTTCCTTCATGAGATATTGCAACACTTAGAAAAGGTGTACAGCGCCAGCAGACAATGAATTTTCAGCACTAAAAAAACGAAACTTCATTAACAGCTAAACCAAACGTTTCCAATGTAAATTTCCACATTTATAGAGTGTAAAAAGGCATCCTGAAGCCTGGGAAGTCATTAATTTGATTGTCCAGTATTTCCCTTATGAGATAATGCCTCACATAGCAAATGTGTACAGTTCGAGCTGAAAATGCATTTACAGCACTAAAAAACCAAACTTTTATAACAGCTAAACCAAACGTTTCCAATGTAAATTTCCACCTTTATATAGTGTAGAAAGGCATCCTGAAGCCTGGAAAGTCATTGATTTGATTGTCCAGTATTTCCTTCATGAGATATTGCAACACTTAGAAAAAGTGTACAGCGCCAGCAGACAATGAATTTTCAGCACTAAAAAAACGAAACTTCATTAACAGCTAAACTAAACGTTTCCAATGTAAATTTCCACCTTTATATAGAGTAAAAAGACATCCTGAAGCCTGGGCAGCCATTTATTTGATTGTCCAATATTTCCCTTATGAGATAATGCCTCTCATAGCAAATGTGTACAGCGCGAGCTGAAAATGCATTTACAGCACTAAAAAACCAAACTTTTATAACAGCTAAACCAAACGTTTCCAATGTAAATTTCCACCTTTATATAGTGTAAAAAGACATCCTGAAGCCTGGGCAGTCATTAATTTGATTGTCCAATATTTCCCTTATGAGATAATGCCTCTCATAGCAAATGTGTACAGCGCGAGCTGAAAATGCATTTACAGCACTAAAAAAACCAAACTTTTATAACAGCTAAACCAAACGTTTCCAATGTAAATTTCCACCTTTATATAGTGTAGAAAGGCACCCTGAAGCCTGGAAAGTCATTAATTTGATTGTCCAGTATTTCCTTCATGAGATATTGCAACACTTAGAAAAAGTGTACAGCGCCAGCAGACAATGAATTTTCAGCACTAAAAAAACGAAACTTCATTAACAGCTAAACCAAACGTTTCCAATGTAAATTTCCACATTTATAGAGTGTAAAAAGGCATCCTGAAGCCTGGGAAGTCATTAATTTGATTGTCCAGTATTTCCCTTATGAGATAATGCCTCACATAGCAAATGTGTACAGTGCGAGCTGAAAATGCATTTTCAGCACTAAAAAACCAAACTTTTATAACAGCTAAACCAAACGTTTCCAATGTAAATTTCCACCTTTATATAGTGTAAAAAGACATCCTGAAGCCTGGGCAGTCATTAATTCGATTGTCCAATATTTCCTTTATGAGATAATGCCTCTCATAGGCAAATGTATACAGCGCGAGCTGAAAATGCATTTACAGCACTAAAAAACCAAACTTTTATAACAGCTAAACCAAACTTTCCAATGTAAATTTCCACCTTTATATAGTGTAAAAATGCATCCTGAAGCCTGGGAAGTCATTAATTTGATTGTCCAGTATTTCCCTTATGAGATAATGCCTCACATAGCAAATGTGTACAGTGCGAGCTGAAAATGCATTTTCAGCACTAAAAAAACGAAACTTCATTAACAGCTAAACCAAACGTTTCCAATGTAAATTTCCACATTTATAGAGTGTAAAAAGGCATCCCGAAGCCTGGGAAGTCATTAATTTGATTGTCCAGTATTTCCCTTATGAGATAATGCCTCACATAGCAAATGTGTACAGTGCGAGCTGAAAATGCATTTTCAGCACTAAAAAACCAAACTTTTATAACAGCGAAACCAAACGTTTCCAATGTAAATTTCCACCTTTATATAGTGTAAAAAGACATCCTGAAGCCTGGGCAGTCATTAATTTGATTGTCCAAAATTTCCCTTATGAGATAATGCCTCTCATAGCAAATGTGTACAACGCGAGCTGAAAATGCATTTACAGCACTAAAAAACCAAACTTTTATAACAGCTAAACCAAACGTTTCCAATGTAAATTTCTACCTTTATATAGTGTAGAAAGGCATCCTGAAGCCTGGAAAGTCATTAATTTGATTGTCCAGTATTTCCCTTATGAGATAATGCCTCTCATAGCAAATGTGTACAGCGCGAGCTGAAAATGCATTTACGGGACTAAAAACCCAAACTTTTATAACAGCTAAACCAAACGTTTCCAATGTAAATTTCCACCTTTATATAGTGTAGAAAGGCATCTTGAAGCCTGGAAAGTCATTAATTTGATTGTCCAGTATTTCCTTCATGAGATATTGCAACACTTAGAAAAGGTGTACAGCGCCAGCAGACAATGAATTTTCAGCACTAAAAAACGAAACTTCATTAACAGCTAAACCAAACGTTTCCAATGTAAATTTCCACATTTATAGAGTGTAAAAAGGCATCCTGGAGCCTGGGAAGTCATTAATTTGATTGTCCAGTATTTCCCTTATGAGATAATGCCTCACATAGCAAATGTGTACAGTGCGAGCTGAAAATGCATTTTCAGCACTAAAAAACCAAACTTTTATAACAGCTAAACCAAACGTTTCCAATGTAAATTCCACCTTTATATGGTGTAAAAAGACATCCTGAAGCCTGGGCAGTCATTAATTTGATTGTCCAATATTTCCCTTATGAGATAATGCCTCTCATAGCAAATGTGTACAGCGCGAGCTGAAAATGCATTTACAGCACTAAAAAACCAAACTTTTATAACAGCTAAACCAAACGTTTCCAATGTAAATTTCCACCTTTATATAGTGTAGAAAGGCATCCTGAAGCCTGGAAAGTCATTAATTTGATTGTCCAGTATTTCCTTCATAAGATATTGCAACACTTAGAAAAAGTGTACAGCGCCAGGAGACAATGAATTTTCAGCACTAAAAAACCGAAACTTCATTAACAGCTAAACTAAACGTTTCCAATGTAAATTTCCACCTTTATATAGTGTAAAAAGACATCCTGAAGCCTGGGCAGCCATTAATTTGATTGTCCAATATTTCCCTTATGAGATAATGCCTCTCATAGCAAATGTGTACAGCGCGAGCTGAAAATGCATTTACAGCACTAAAAAACCAAACTTTTATAACAGCTAAACCAAACGTTTCCAATGTAAATTTCCACCTTTATATAGTGTAAAAAGACATCCTGAAGCCTGGGCAGTCATTAATTTGATTGTCCAGTATTTCCCTTATGAGATAATGCCTCACATAGCAAATGTGTACAGCGCGAGCTGAAAATGCATTTACAGCACTAAAAAAACAAACTTTTATAACAGCTAAACTAAACGTTTCCAATGTAAATTTCCACCTTTATATAGTGTAGAAAGGCATCCTGAAGCCTGGAAAGTCATTAATTTGATTGTCCAGTATTTCCTTCATGAGATATTGCAACACTTAGAAAAAGTGTACAGCGCCAGCAGACAATGAATTTTCAGCACTAAAAAAACGAAACTTCATTAACAGCTAAACCAAACGTTTCCAATGTAAATTTCCACATTTATAGAGTGTAAAAAGGCATCCTGAAGCCTGGGCAGTCATTAATTTGATTGTCCAGTATTTCCCTTATGAGATAATGCCTCACATAGCAAATGTGTACAGTGCGAGCTGAAAATGCATTTTCAGCACTAAAAAACCAAACTTTTATAACAGCTAAACCAAACGTTTCCAATGTAAATTTCCACCTTTATATAGTGTAAAAAGACATCCTGAAGCCTGGGCAGTCATTAATTTGATTGTCCAGTATTTCCCTTATGAGATAATGCCTCACATAGCAAATGTGTACAGCGCGAGCTGAAAATGCATTTACAGCACTAAAAAAACAAACTTTTATAACAGCTAAACTAAACGTTTCCAATGTAAATTTCCACCTTTATATAGTGTAAAAAGACATCCTGAAGCCTGGGCAGTCATTAATTTGATTGTCCAATATTTCCCTTATGAGATAATGCCTCTCATAGCAAATGTGTACAGCGCGAGCTGAAAATGCATTTACGGGACTAAAAACCCAAACTTTTATAACAGCTAAACCAAACGTTTCCAATGTAAATTTCCACCTTTATATAGTGTAGAAAGGCATCCTGAAGCCTGGAAAGTCATTAATTTGATTGTCCAGTATTTCCTTCATGAGATATTGCAACACTTAGAAAAGGTGTACAGCGCCAGCAGACAATGAATTTTCAGCACTAAAAAATCGAAACTTCATTAACAGCTAAACCAAACGTTTCCAATGTAAATTTCCACCTTTATATAGTGTAGAAAGGCATCCTGAAGCCTGGAAAGTCATTAATTTGATTGTCCAGTATTTCCTTCATGAGATATTGCAACACTTAGAAAAGGTGTACAGCGCCAGCAGACAATGAATTTTCAGCACTAAAAAAACGAAACTTCATTAACAGCTAAACCAAACGTTTCCAATGTAAATTTCCACATTTATAGAGTGTAAAAAGGCATCCTGAAGCCTGGGAAGTCATTAATTTGATTGTCCAGTATTTCCCTTATGAGATAATGCCTCACATAGCAAATGTGTACAGTTCGAGCTGAAAATGCATTTACAGCACTAAAAAACCAAACTTTTATAACAGCTAAACCAAACGTTTCCAATGTAAATTTCCACCTTTATATAGTGTAGAAAGGCATCCTGAAGCCTGGAAAGTCATTGATTTGATTGTCCAGTATTTCCTTCATGAGATATTGCAACACTTAGAAAAAGTGTACAGCGCCAGCAGACAATGAATTTTCAGCACTAAAAAAACGAAACTTCATTAACAGCTAAACTAAACGTTTCCAATGTAAATTTCCACCTTTATATAGAGTAAAAAGACATCCTGAAGCCTGGGCAGCCATTTATTTGATTGTCCAATATTTCCCTTATGAGATAATGCCTCTCATAGCAAATGTGTACAGCGCGAGCTGAAAATGCATTTACAGCACTAAAAAACCAAACTTTTATAACAGCTAAACCAAACGTTTCCAATGTAAATTTCCACCTTTATATAGTGTAAAAAGACATCCTGAAGCCTGGGCAGTCATTAATTTGATTGTCCAATATTTCCCTTATGAGATAATGCCTCTCATAGCAAATGTGTACAGCGCGAGCTGAAAATGCATTTACAGCACTAAAAAAACCAAACTTTTATAACAGCTAAACCAAACGTTTCCAATGTAAATTTCCACCTTTATATAGTGTAGAAAGGCACCCTGAAGCCTGGAAAGTCATTAATTTGATTGTCCAGTATTTCCTTCATGAGATATTGCAACACTTAGAAAAAGTGTACAGCGCCAGCAGACAATGAATTTTCAGCACTAAAAAAACGAAACTTCATTAACAGCTAAACCAAACGTTTCCAATGTAAATTTCCACATTTATAGAGTGTAAAAAGGCATCCTGAAGCCTGGGAAGTCATTAATTTGATTGTCCAGTATTTCCCTTATGAGATAATGCCTCACATAGCAAATGTGTACAGTGCGAGCTGAAAATGCATTTTCAGCACTAAAAAACCAAACTTTTATAACAGCTAAACCAAACGTTTCCAATGTAAATTTCCACCTTTATATAGTGTAAAAAGACATCCTGAAGCCTGGGCAGTCATTAATTCGATTGTCCAATATTTCCTTTATGAGATAATGCCTCTCATAGGCAAATGTATACAGCGCGAGCTGAAAATGCATTTACAGCACTAAAAAACCAAACTTTTATAACAGCTAAACCAAACTTTCCAATGTAAATTTCCACCTTTATATAGTGTAAAAATGCATCCTGAAGCCTGGGAAGTCATTAATTTGATTGTCCAGTATTTCCCTTATGAGATAATGCCTCACATAGCAAATGTGTACAGTGCGAGCTGAAAATGCATTTTCAGCACTAAAAAAACGAAACTTCATTAACAGCTAAACCAAACGTTTCCAATGTAAATTTCCACATTTATAGAGTGTAAAAAGGCATCCCGAAGCCTGGGAAGTCATTAATTTGATTGTCCAGTATTTCCCTTATGAGATAATGCCTCACATAGCAAATGTGTACAGTGCGAGCTGAAAATGCATTTTCAGCACTAAAAAACCAAACTTTTATAACAGCGAAACCAAACGTTTCCAATGTAAATTTCCACCTTTATATAGTGTAAAAAGACATCCTGAAGCCTGGGCAGTCATTAATTTGATTGTCCAAAATTTCCCTTATGAGATAATGCCTCTCATAGCAAATGTGTACAACGCGAGCTGAAAATGCATTTACAGCACTAAAAAACCAAACTTTTATAACAGCTAAACCAAACGTTTCCGAATGTAAATTTCTACCTTTATATAGTGTAGAAAGGCATCCTGAAGCCTGGAAAGTCATTAATTTGATTGTCCAGTATTTCCTTCATGAGATATTGCAACACTTAGAAAAAGTGTACAGCGCCAGCAGACAATGAATTTTCAGCACTAAAAAAACGAAACTTCATTAACAGCTATACTAAACGTTTCCAATGTAAATTTCCATCTTTATATAGTGTAAAAAGACATCCTGAAGCCTGGGCAGTCATTAATTTGATTGTCCAATATTTCCCTTATGAGATAATGCCTCTCATAGCAAATGTGTACAGCGCGAGCTGAAAATGCATTTACAGCACTAAAAAACCAAACTTTTATAACAGCTAAACCAAACGTTTCCAATGTAAATTTCCACCTTTATATAGTGTAGAAAGGCATCCTGAAGCCTGGAAAGTCATTAATTTGATTGTCCAGTATTTCCTTCATGAGATATTGCAACACTTAGAAAAAGTGTACAGCGCCAGCAGACAATGAATTTTCAGCACTAAAAAAACGAAACTTCATTAACAGCTAAACCAAACGTTTCCAATGTAAATTTCCACATTTATAGAGTGTAAAAAGGCATCCTGAAGCCTGGGAAGTCATTAATTTGATTGTCCAGTATTTCCCTTATGAGATAATGCCTCACATAGCAAATGTGTACAGCGCGAGCTGAAAATGCATTTACAGCACTAAAAAACCAAACTTTTATAACAGCTAAACCAAACGTTTCCAATGTAAATTTCCACCTTTATATAGTGTAGAAAGGCATCCTGAAGCCTGGAAAGTCATTAATTTGATTGTCCAGTATTTCCTTCATGAGATATTGCAACACTTAGAAAAAGTGTACAGCGCCAGCAGACAATGAATTTTCAGCACTAAAAAAACGAAACTTCATTAACAGCTAAACCAAACGTTTCCAATGTAAATTTCCACATTTATAGAGTGTAAAAAGGCATCCTGAAGCCTGGGCAGTCATTAATTTGATTGTCCAGTATTTCCCTTATGAGATAATGCCTCACATAGCAAATGTGTACAGTGCGAGCTGAAAATGCATTTTCAGCACTAAAAAACCAAACTTTTATAACAGCTAAACCAAACGTTTCCAATGTAAATTTCCACCTTTATATAGTGTAAAAAGACATCCTGAAGCCTGGGCAGTCATTAATTTGATTGTCCAGTATTTCCCTTATGAGATAATGCCTCACATAGCAAATGTGTACAGCGCGAGCTGAAAATGCATTTACAGCACTAAAAAAACAAACTTTTATAACAGCTAAACTAAACGTTTCCAATGTAAATTTCCACCTTTATATAGTGTAAAAAGACATCCTGAAGCCTGGGCAGTCATTAATTTGATTGTCCAATATTTCCCTTATGAGATAATGCCTCTCATAGCAAATGTGTACAGCGCGAGCTGAAAATGCATTTACGGGACTAAAAACCCAAACTTTTATAACAGCTAAACCAAACGTTTCCAATGTAAATTTCCACCTTTATATAGTGTAGAAAGGCATCTTGAAGCCTGGAAAGTCATTAATTTGATTGTCCAGTATTTCCTTCATGAGATATTGCAACACTTAGAAAAGGTGTACAGCGCCAGCAGACAATGAATTTTCAGCACTAAAAAACGAAACTTCATTAACAGCTAAACCAAACGTTTCCAATGTAAATTTCCACATTTATAGAGTGTAAAAAGGCATCCTGGAGCCTGGGAAGTCATTAATTTGATTGTCCAGTATTTCCCTTATGAGATAATGCCTCACATAGCAAATGTGTACAGTGCGAGCTGAAAATGCATTTTCAGCACTAAAAAACCAAACTTTTATAACAGCTAAACCAAACGTTTCCAATGTAAATTCCACCTTTATATAGTGTAAAAAGACATCCTGAAGCCTGGGCAGTCATTAATTTGATTGTCCAATATTTCCCTTATGAGATAATGCCTCTCATAGCAAATGTGTACAGCGCGAGCTGAAAATGCATTTACAGCACTAAAAAACCAAACTTTTATAACAGCTAAACCAAACGTTTCCAATGTAAATTTCCACCTTTATATAGTGTAGAAAGGCATCCTGAAGCCTGGAAAGTCATTAATTTGATTGTCCAGTATTTCCTTCATAAGATATTGCAACACTTAGAAAAAGTGTACAGCGCCAGGAGACAATGAATTTTCAGCACTAAAAAACCGAAACTTCATTAACAGCTAAACTAAACGTTTCCAATGTAAATTTCCACCTTTATATAGTGTAAAAAGACATCCTGAAGCCTGGGCAGCCATTAATTTGATTGTCCAATATTTCCCTTATGAGATAATGCCTCTCATAGCAAATGTGTACAGCGCGAGCTGAAAATGCATTTACAGCACTAAAAAACCAAACTTTTATAACAGCTAAACCAAACGTTTCCAATGTAAATTTCCACCTTTATATAGTGTAAAAAGACATCCTGAAGCCTGGGCAGTCATTAATTTGATTGTCCAGTATTTCCCTTATGAGATAATGCCTCACATAGCAAATGTGTACAGCGCGAGCTGAAAATGCATTTACAGCACTAAAAAAACAAACTTTTATAACAGCTAAACTAAACGTTTCCAATGTAAATTTCCACCTTTATATAGTGTAAAAAGACATCCTGAAGCCTGGGCAGCCATTAATTTGATTGTCCAATATTTCCCTTATGAGATAATGCCTCTCATAGCAAATGTGTACAGCGCGAGCTGAAAATGCATTTACAGCACTAAAAAAACAAACTTTTATAACAGCTAAACCAAACGTTTCCAATGTAAATTTCCACCTTTATATAGTGTAGAAAGGCATCCTGAAGCCTGGAAAGTCATTAATTTGATTGTCCAGTATTTCCTTCATGAGATATTGCAACACTTAGAAAAAGTGTACAGCGCCAGCAGACAATGAATTTTCAGCACTAAAAAAACGAAACTTCATTAACAGCTAAACCAAACGTTTCCAATGTAAATTTCCACATTTATAGAGTGTAAAAAGGCATCCTGAAGCCTGGGAAGTCATTAATTTGATTGTCCAGTATTTCCCTTATGAGATAATGCCTCACATAGCAAATGTGTACAGTGCGAGCTGAAAATGCATTTTCAGCACTAAAAAACCAAACTTTTATAACAGCTAAACCAAACGTTTCCAATGTAAATTTCCACCTTTATATAGTGTAAAAAGACATCCTGAAGCCTGGGCAGTCATTAATTTGATTGTCCAGTATTTCCCTTATGAGATAATGCCTCACATAGCAAATGTGTACAGTGCGAGCTGAAAATGCATTTTCAGCACGAAAAAAACCAAACTTTTATAACAACTAAACCAAACGTTTCCAATGTAAATTTCCACCTTTATATAGTGTAAAAAGACATCCTGGAGCCTGGGCAGTCATTAATTTGATTGTCCAATATTTCCCTTATGAGATAATGCCTCTCATAGCAAATGTGTACAGCGCGAGCTGAAAATGCATTTACAGCACTAAAAAAACAAACTTTTATAACAGCTAAACCAAACGTTTCCAATGTACATTTCCACCTTTATATAGTGTAGAAAGGCATCCTGAAGCCTGGAAAGTCATTAATTTGATTGTCCAGTATTTCCTTCATGAGATATTGCAACACTTAGAAAAAGTGTACAGCGCCAGCAGACAATGAATTTTCAGCACTAAAAAAACGAAACTTCATTAACAGCTAAACTAAACGTTTCCAATGTAAATTTCCACCTTTATATAGTGTAAAAAGACATCCTGAAGCCTGGGCAGTCATTAATTTGATTGTCCAATATTTCCCTTATGAGATAATGCCTCTCATAGCAAATGTGTACAGCGCGAGCTGAAAATGCATTTACAGCACTAAAAAACCAAACTTTTATAACAGCTAAACCAAACGTTTCCAATGTAAATTTCCACCTTTATATAGTGTAGAAAGGCATCCTGAAGCCTGGAAAGTCATTAATTTGATTGTCCAGTATTTCCTTCATGAGATATTGCAACACTTAGAAAAAGTGTACAGCGCCAGCAGACAATGAATTTTCAGCACAAAAAAACCGAAACTTCATTAACAGCTAAACCAAACGTTTCCAATGTAAATTTCCACATTTATAGAGTGTAAAAAGGCATCCTGAAGCCTGGGAAGTCATTAATTTGATTGTCCAGTATTTCCCTTATGAGATAATGCCTCACATAGCAAATGTGTACAGTGCGAGCTGAAAATGCATTTTCAGCACTAAAAAACCAAACTTTTATAACAGCTAAACCAAACGTTTCCAATGTAAATTTCCACCTTTATATAGTGTAAAAAGACATCCTGAAGCCTGGGCAGTCATTAATTTGATTATCCAGTATTTCCCTTATGAGATAATGCCTCACATAGCAAATGTGTACAGCGCGAGCTGAAAATGCATTTACAGCACTAAAAAAACAAACTTTTATAACAGCTAAACTAAACGTTTCCAATGTAAATTTCCACCTTTATATAGTGTAGAAAGGCATCCTGAAGCCTGGAAAGTCATTAATTTGATTGTCCAGTATTTCCTTCATGAGATATTGCAACACTTAGAAAAAGTGTACAGCGCCAGCAGACAATGAATTTTCAGCACTAAAAAAACGAAACTTCATTAACAGCTAAACCAAACGTTTCCAATGTAAATTTCCACATTTATAGAGTGTAAAAAGGCATCCTGAAGCCTGGGAAGTCATTAATTTGATTGTCCAGTATTTCCCTTATGAGATAATGCCTCACATAGCAAATGTGTACAGCGCGAGCTGAAAATGCATTTACAGCACTAAAAAACCAAACTTTTATAACAGCTAAACCAAACGTTTCCAATGTAAATTTCCACCTTTATATAGTGTAGAAAGGCATCCTGAAGCCTGGAAAGTGATTAATTTGATTGTCCAGTATTTCCTTCATGAGATATTGCAACACTTAGAAAAAGTGTACAGCGCCAGCAGACAATGAATTTTCAGCACTAAAAAACCGAAACTTCATTAACAGCTAAACTAAACGTTTCCAATGTAAATTTCCACCTTTATATAGTGTAAAAAGACATCCTGAAGCCTGGGCAGTCATTAATTTGATTGTCCAATATTTCCCTTATGAGATAATGCCTCTCATAGCAAATGTGTACAGCGCGAGCTGAAAATGCATTTACAGCACTAAAAAACCAAACTTTTATAACAGCTAAACCAAACGTTTCCAATGTAAATTTCCACCTTTATATAGTGTAGAAAGGCATCCTGAAGCCTGGAAAGTCATTAATTTGATTGTCCAGTATTTCCTTCATGAGATATTGCAACACTTAGAAAAAGTGTACAGCGCCAGCAGACAATGAATTTCCAGCACTAAAAAAACGAAACTTCATTAACAGCTAAACTAAACGTTTCCAATGTAAATTTCCACCTTTATATAGTGTAAAAAGACATCCTGAAGCCTGGGCAGTCATTAATTTGATTGTCCAATATTTCCCTTATGAGATAATGCCTCTCATAGCAAATGTGTACAGCGCGAGCTGAAAATGCATTTACAGCACTAAAAAACCAAACTTTTATAACAGCTAAACCAAACGTTTCCAATGTAAATTTCCACCTTTATATAGTGTAGAAAGGCATCCTGAAGCCTGGAAAGTCATTAATTTGATTGTCCAGTATTTCCTTCATGAGATATTGCAACACTTAGAAAAAGTGTACAGCGCCAGCAGACAATGAATTTCCAGCACTAAAAAAACGAAACTTCATTAACAGCTAAACTAAACGTTTCCAATGTAAATTTCCACCTTTATATAGTGTAAAAAGACATCCTGAAGCCTGGGCAGTCATTAATTTGATTGTCCAATATGTAAATTTCCACCTTTATATAGTGTAAAAAGACATCCTGAAGCCTGGGCAGTCATTAATTTGATTGTCCAGTATTTCCCTTATGAGATAATGCCTCACATAGCAAATGTGTACAGCGCGAGCTGAAAATGCATTTACAGCACTAAAAAAACAAACTTTTATAACAGCTAAACCAAACGTTTCCAATGTAAATTTCCACCTTTATATAGTGTAGAAAGGCATCCTGAAGCCTGGAAAGTGATTAATTTGATTGTCCAGTATTTCCTTCATGAGATATTGCAACACTTAGAAAAAGTGTACAGCGCCAGCAGACAATGAATTTTCAGCACTAAAAAACCGAAACTTCATTAACAGCTAAACTAAACGTTTCCAATGTAAATTTCCACCTTTATATAGTGTAAAAAGACATCCTGAAGCCTGGGCAGTCATTAATTTGATTGTCCAATATTTCCCTTATGAGATAATGCCTCTCATAGCAAATGTGTACAGCGCGAGCTGAAAATGCATTTACAGCACTAAAAAACCAAACTTTTATAACAGCTAAACCAAACGTTTCCAATGTAAATTTCCACCTTTATATAGTGTAGAAAGGCATCCTGAAGCCTGGAAAGTCATTAATTTGATTGTCCAGTATTTCCTTCATGAGATATTGCAACACTTAGAAAAAGTGTACAGCGCCAGCAGACAATGAATTTCCAGCACTAAAAAAACGAAACTTCATTAACAGCTAAACTAAACGTTTCCAATGTAAATTTCCACCTTTATATAGTGTAAAAAGACATCCTGAAGCCTGGGCAGTCATTAATTTGATTGTCCAATATTTCCCTTATGAGATAATGCCTCTCATAGCAAATGTGTACAGCGCGAGCTGAAAATGCATTTACAGCACTAAAAAACCAAACTTTTATAACAGCTAAACCAAACGTTTCCAATGTAAATTTCCACCTTTATATAGTGTAGAAAGGCATCCTGAAGCCTGGAAAGTCATTAATTTGATTGTCCAGTATTTCCTTCATGAGATATTGCAACACTTAGAAAAAGTGTACAGCGCCAGCAGACAATGAATTTCCAGCACTAAAAAAACGAAACTTCATTAACAGCTAAACTAAACGTTTCCAATGTAAATTTCCACCTTTATATAGTGTAAAAAGACATCCTGAAGCCTGGGCAGCCATTAATTTGATTGTCCAATATTTCCCTTATGAGATAATGCCTCTCATAGCAAATGTGTACAGCGCGAGCTGAAAATGCATTTACAGCACTAAAAAACCAAACTTTTATAACAGCTAAACCAAACGTTTCCAATGTAAATTTCCACCTTTATATAGTGTAAAAAGACATCCTGAAGCCTGGGCAGTCATTAATTTGATTGTCCAGTATTTCCCTTATGAGATAATGCCTCACATAGCAAATGTGTACAGCGCGAGCTGAAAATGCATTTACAGCACTAAAAAAACAAACTTTTATAACAGCTAAACTAAACGTTTCCAATGTAAATTTCCACCTTTATATAGTGTAAAAAGACATCCTGAAGCCTGGGCAGCCATTAATTTGATTGTCCAATATTTCCCTTATGAGATAATGCCTCTCATAGCAAATGTGTACAGCGCGAGCTGAAAATGCATTTACAGCACTAAAAAAACAAACTTTTATAACAGCTAAACCAAACGTTTCCAATGTAAATTTCCACCTTTATATAGTGTAGAAAGGCATCCTGAAGCCTGGAAAGTCATTAATTTGATTGTCCAGTATTTCCTTCATGAGATATTGCAACACTTAGAAAAAGTGTACAGCGCCAGCAGACAATGAATTTTCAGCACTAAAAAAACGAAACTTCATTAACAGCTAAACCAAACGTTTCCAATGTAAATTTCCACATTTATAGAGTGTAAAAAGGCATCCTGAAGCCTGGGAAGTCATTAATTTGATTGTCCAGTATTTCCCTTATGAGATAATGCCTCACATAGCAAATGTGTACAGTGCGAGCTGAAAATGCATTTTCAGCACTAAAAAACCAAACTTTTATAACAGCTAAACCAAACGTTTCCAATGTAAATTTCCACCTTTATATAGTGTAAAAAGACATCCTGAAGCCTGGGCAGTCATTAATTTGATTGTCCAGTATTTCCCTTATGAGATAATGCCTCACATAGCAAATGTGTACAGTGCGAGCTGAAAATGCATTTTCAGCACGAAAAAAACCAAACTTTTATAACAACTAAACCAAACGTTTCCAATGTAAATTTCCACCTTTATATAGTGTAAAAAGACATCCTGGAGCCTGGGCAGTCATTAATTTGATTGTCCAATATTTCCCTTATGAGATAATGCCTCTCATAGCAAATGTGTACAGCGCGAGCTGAAAATGCATTTACAGCACTAAAAAAACAAACTTTTATAACAGCTAAACCAAACGTTTCCAATGTACATTTCCACCTTTATATAGTGTAGAAAGGCATCCTGAAGCCTGGAAAGTCATTAATTTGATTGTCCAGTATTTCCTTCATGAGATATTGCAACACTTAGAAAAAGTGTACAGCGCCAGCAGACAATGAATTTTCAGCACTAAAAAAACGAAACTTCATTAACAGCTAAACTAAACGTTTCCAATGTAAATTTCCACCTTTATATAGTGTAAAAAGACATCCTGAAGCCTGGGCAGTCATTAATTTGATTGTCCAATATTTCCCTTATGAGATAATGCCTCTCATAGCAAATGTGTACAGCGCGAGCTGAAAATGCATTTACAGCACTAAAAAACCAAACTTTTATAACAGCTAAACCAAACGTTTCCAATGTAAATTTCCACCTTTATATAGTGTAGAAAGGCATCCTGAAGCCTGGAAAGTCATTAATTTGATTGTCCAGTATTTCCTTCATGAGATATTGCAACACTTAGAAAAAGTGTACAGCGCCAGCAGACAATGAATTTTCAGCACAAAAAAAACGAAACTTCATTAACAGCTAAACCAAACGTTTCCAATGTAAATTTCCACATTTATAGAGTGTAAAAAGGCATCCTGAAGCCTGGGAAGTCATTAATTTGATTGTCCAGTATTTCCCTTATGAGATAATGCCTCACATAGCAAATGTGTACAGTGCGAGCTGAAAATGCATTTTCAGCACTAAAAAACCAAACTTTTATAACAGCTAAACCAAACGTTTCCAATGTAAATTTCCACCTTTATATAGTGTAAAAAGACATCCTGAAGCCTGGGCAGTCATTAATTTGATTGTCCAGTATTTCCCTTATGAGATAATGCCTCACATAGCAAATGTGTACAGCGCGAGCTGAAAATGCATTTACAGCACTAAAAAAACAAACTTTTATAACAGCTAAACTAAACGTTTCCAATGTAAATTTCCACCTTTATATAGTGTAGAAAGGCATCCTGAAGCCTGGAAAGTCATTAATTTGATTGTCCAGTATTTCCTTCATGAGATATTGCAACACTTAGAAAAAGTGTACAGCGCCAGCAGACAATGAATTTTCAGCACTAAAAAAACGAAACTTCATTAACAGCTAAACCAAACGTTTCCAATGTAAATTTCCACATTTATAGAGTGTAAAAAGGCATCCTGAAGCCTGGGAAGTCATTAATTTGATTGTCCAGTATTTCCCTTATGAGATAATGCCTCACATAGCAAATGTGTACAGCGCGAGCTGAAAATGCATTTACAGCACTAAAAAACCAAACTTTTATAACAGCTAAACCAAACGTTTCCAATGTAAATTTCCACCTTTATATAGTGTAGAAAGGCATCCTGAAGCCTGGAAAGTGATTAATTTGATTGTCCAGTATTTAATTCATGAGATATTGCAACACTTAGAAAAAGTGTACAGCGCCAGCAGACAATGAATTTTCAGCACTAAAAAACCGAAACTTCATTAACAGCTAAACTAAACGTTTCCAATGTAAATTTCCACCTTTATATAGTGTAAAAAGACATCCTGAAGCCTGGGCAGTCATTAATTTGATTGTCCAATATTTCCCTTATGAGATAATGCCTCTCATAGCAAATGTGTACAGCGCGAGCTGAAAATGCATTTACAGCACTAAAAAACCAAACTTTTATAACAGCTAAACCAAACGTTTCCAATGTAAATTTCCACCTTTATATAGTGTAGAAAGGCATCCTGAAGCCTGGAAAGTCATTAATTTGATTGTCCAGTATTTCCTTCATGAGATATTGCAACACTTAGAAAAAGTGTACAGCGCCAGCAGACAATGAATTTCCAGCACTAAAAAAACGAAACTTCATTAACAGCTAAACTAAACGTTTCCAATGTAAATTTCCACCTTTATATAGTGTAAAAAGACATCCTGAAGCCTGGGCAGTCATTAATTTGATTGTCCAATATTTCCCTTATGAGATAATGCCTCTCATAGCAAATGTGTACAGCGCGAGCTGAAAATGCATTTACAGCACTAAAAAACCAAACTTTTATAACAGCTAAACTAAACGTTTCCAATGTAAATTTCCACCTTTATATAGTGTAGAAAGGCATCCTGAAGCCTGGAAAGTCATTAATTTGATTGTCCAGTATTTCCTTCATGAGATATTGCAACACTTAGAAAAAGTGTACAGCGCCAGCAGACAATGAATTTTCAGCACTAAAAAAACGAAACTTCATTAACAGCTAAACCAAACGTTTCCAATGTAAATTTCCACATTTATAGAGTGTAAAAAGGCATCCTGAAGCCTGGGAAGTCATTAATTTGATTGTCCAGTATTTCCCTTATGAGATAATGCCTCACATAGCAAATGTGTACAGTGCGAGCTGAAAATGCATTTTCAGCACTAAAAAACCAAACTTTTATAACAGCTAAACCAAACGTTTCCAATGTAAATTTCCACCTTTATATAGTGTAAAAAGACATCCTGAAGCCTGGGCAGTCATTAATTTGATTGTCCAGTATTTCCCTTATGAGATAATGCCTCACATAGCAAATGTGTACAGCGCGAGCTGAAAATGCATTTACAGCACTAAAAAAACAAACTTTTATAACAGCTAAACTAAACGTTTCCAATGTAAATTTCCACCTTTATATAGTGTAAAAAGACATCCTGAAGCCTGGGCAGTCATTAATTTGATTGTCCAATATTTCCCTTATGAGATAATGCCTCTCATAGCAAATGTGTACAGCGCGAGCTGAAAATGCATTTACAGCACTAAAAACCCAAACTTTTATAACAGCTAAACCAAACGTTTCCAATGTAAATTTCCACCTTTATATAGTGTAGAAAGGCATCCTGAAGCCTGGAAAGTCATTAATTTGATTGTCCAGTATTTCCTTCATGAGATATTGCAACACTTAGAAAAGGTGTACAGCGCCAGCAGACAATGAATTTTCAGCACTAAAAAATCGAAACTTCATTAACAGCTAAACCAAACGTTTCCAATGTAAATTTCCACCTTTATATAGTGTAGAAAGGCATCCTGAAGCCTGGAAAGTCATTAATTTGATTGTCCAGTATTTCCTTCATGAGATATTGCAACACTTAGAAAAGGTGTACAGCGCCAGCAGACAATGAATTTTCAGCACTAAAAAAACGAAACTTCATTAACAGCTAAACCAAACGTTTCCAATGTAAATTTCCACATTTATAGAGTGTAAAAAGGCATCCTGAAGCCTGGGAAGTCATTAATTTGATTGTCCAGTATTTCCCTTATGAGATAATGCCTCACATAGCAAATGTGTACAGTTCGAGCTGAAAATGCATTTACAGCACTAAAAAACCAAACTTTTATAACAGCTAAACCAAACGTTTCCAATGTAAATTTCCACCTTTATATAGTGTAGAAAGGCATCCTGAAGCCTGGAAAGTCATTGATTTGATTGTCCAGTATTTCCTTCATGAGATATTGCAACACTTAGAAAAAGTGTACAGCGCCAGCAGACAATGAATTTTCAGCACTAAAAAAACGAAACTTCATTAACAGCTAAACTAAACGTTTCCAATGTAAATTTCCACCTTTATATAGAGTAAAAAGACATCCTGAAGCCTGGGCAGCCATTTATTTGATTGTCCAATATTTCCCTTATGAGATAATGCCTCTCATAGCAAATGTGTACAGCGCGAGCTGAAAATGCATTTACAGCACTAAAAAACCAAACTTTTATAACAGCTAAACCAAACGTTTCCAATGTAAATTTCCACCTTTATATAGTGTAAAAAGACATCCTGAAGCCTGGGCAGTCATTAATTTGATTGTCCAATATTTCCCTTATGAGATAATGCCTCTCATAGCAAATGTGTACAGCGCGAGCTGAAAATGCATTTACAGCACTAAAAAAACCAAACTTTTATAACAGCTAAACCAAACGTTTCCAATGTAAATTTCCACCTTTATATAGTGTAGAAAGGCACCCTGAAGCCTGGAAAGTCATTAATTTGATTGTCCAGTATTTCCTTCATGAGATATTGCAACACTTAGAAAAAGTGTACAGCGCCAGCAGACAATGAATTTTCAGCACTAAAAAAACGAAACTTCATTAACAGCTAAACCAAACGTTTCCAATGTAAATTTCCACATTTATAGAGTGTAAAAAGGCATCCCGAAGCCTGGGAAGTCATTAATTTGATTGTCCAGTATTTCCCTTATGAGATAATGCCTCACATAGCAAATGTGTACAGTGCGAGCTGAAAATGCATTTTCAGCACTAAAAAACCAAACTTTTATAACAGCGAAACCAAACGTTTCCAATGTAAATTTCCACATTTATATAGTGTAAAAAGACATCCTGAAGCCTGGGCAGTCATTAATTTGATTGTCCAAAATTTCCCTTATGAGATAATGCCTCTCATAGCAAATGTGTACAGCGCGAGCTGAAAATGCATTTACAGCACTAAAAAACCAAACTTTTATAACAGCTAAACCAAACGTTTCCAATGTAAATTTCTACCTTTATATAGTGTAGAAAGGCATCCTGAAGCCTGGAAAGTCATTAATTTGATTGTCCAGTATTTCCTTCATGAGATATTGCAACACTTAGAAAAAGTGTACAGCGCCAGCAGACAATGAATTTTCAGCACTAAAAAAACGAAACTTCATTAACAGCTAAACTAAACGTTTCCAATGTAAATTTCCATCTTTATATAGTGTAAAAAGACATCCTGAAGCCTGGGCAGTCATTAATTTGATTGTCCAATATTTCCCTTATGAGATAATGCCTCTCATAGCAAATGTGTACAGCGCGAGCTGAAAATGCATTTACAGCACTAAAAAACCAAACTTTTATAACAGCTAAACCAAACGTTTCCAATGTAAATTTCCACCTTTATATAGTGTAGAAAGGCATCCTGAAGCCTGGAAAGTCATTAATTTGATTGTCCAGTATTTCCTTCATGAGATATTGCAACACTTAGAAAAAGTGTACAGCGCCAGCAGACAATGAATTTTCAGCACTAAAAAAACGAAACTTCATTAACAGCTAAACCAAACGTTTCCAATGTAAATTTCCACATTTATAGAGTGTAAAAAGGCATCCCGAAGCCTGGGAAGTCATTAATTTGATTGTCCAGTATTTCCCTTATGAGATAATGCCTCACATAGCAAATGTGTACAGTGCGAGCTGAAAATGCATTTTCAGCACTAAAAAACCAAACTTTTATAACAGCTAAACCAAACGTTTCCAATGTAAATTTCCACCTTTATATAGTGTAAAAAGACATCCTGAAGCCTGGGCAGTCATTAATTTGATTGTCCAGTATTTCCCTTATGAGATAATGCCTCACATAGCAAATGTGTACAGCGCGAGCTGAAAATGCATTTACAGCACTAAAAAAACAAACTTTTATAACAGCTAAACTAAACGTTTCCAATGTAAATTTCCACCTTTATATAGTGTAAAAAGACATCCTGAAGCCTGGGCAGTCATTAATTTGATTGTCCAATATTTCCCTTATGAGATAATGCCTCTCATAGCAAATGTGTACAGCGCGAGCTGAAAATGCATTTACGGGACTAAAAACCCAAACTTTTATAACAGCTAAACCAAACGTTTCCAATGTAAATTTCCACCTTTATATAGTGTAGAAAGGCATCTTGAAGCCTGGAAAGTCATTAATTTGATTGTCCAGTATTTCCTTCATGAGATATTGCAACACTTAGAAAAGGTGTACAGCGCCAGCAGACAATGAATTTTCAGCACTAAAAAACGAAACTTCATTAACAGCTAAACCAAACGTTTCCAATGTAAATTTCCACATTTATAGAGTGTAAAAAGGCATCCTGAAGCCTGGGAAGTCATTAATTTGATTGTCCAGTATTTCCCTTATGAGATAATGCCTCACATAGCAAATGTGTACAGTGCGAGCTGAAAATGCATTTTCAGCACTAAAAAACCAAACTTTTATAACAGCTAAACCAAACGTTTCCAATGTAAATTTCCACCTTTATATAGTGTAAAAAGACATCCTGAAGCCTGGGCAGTCATTAATTCGATTGTCCAATATTTCCTTTATGAGATAATGCCTCTCATAGCAAATGTGTACAGCGCGAGCTGAAAATGCATTAACAGCACTAAAAAACCAAACTTTTATAACAGCTAAACCAAACGTTTCCAATGTAAATTTTCACCTTTATATAGTGTAAAAAGGCATCCTGAAGCCTGGAAAGTCATTAATTTGATTGTCCAGTATTTCCTTCATGAGATAATGCCTCACATAGCAAATGTGTACAGTGCGAGCTGAAAATGCATTTTCAGCACTAAAAAACCAAACTTTTATAACAGCTAAACCAAACGTTTCCAATGTAAATTCCACCTTTATATAGTGTAAAAAGACATCCTGAAGCCTGGGCAGTCATTAATTTGATTGTCCAATATTTCCCTTATGAGATAATGCCTCTCATAGCAAATGTGTACAGCGCGAGCTGAAAATGCATTTACAGCACTAAAAAACCAAACTTTTATAACAGCTAAACCAAACGTTTCCAATGTAAATTTCCACCTTTATATAGTGTAGAAAGGCATCCTGAAGCCTGGAAAGTCATTAATTTGATTGTCCAGTATTTCCTTCATAAGATATTGCAACACTTAGAAAAAGTGTACAGCGCCAGGAGACAATGAATTTTCAGCACTAAAAAACCGAAACTTCATTAACAGCTAAACTAAACGTTTCCAATGTAAATTTCCACCTTTATATAGTGTAAAAAGACATCCTGAAGCCTGGGCAGCCATTAATTTGATTGTCCAATATTTCCCTTATGAGATAATGCCTCTCATAGCAAATGTGTACAGCGCGAGCTGAAAATGCATTTACAGCACTAAAAAACCAAACTTTTATAACAGCTAAACCAAACGTTTCCAATGTAAATTTCCACCTTTATATAGTGTAAAAAGACATCCTGAAGCCTGGGCAGTCATTAATTTGATTGTCCAGTATTTCCCTTATGAGATAATGCCTCACATAGCAAATGTGTACAGCGCGAGCTGAAAATGCATTTACAGCACTAAAAAAACAAACTTTTATAACAGCTAAACTAAACGTTTCCAATGTAAATTTCCACCTTTATATAGTGTAAAAAGACATCCTGAAGCCTGGGCAGCCATTAATTTGATTGTCCAATATTTCCCTTATGAGATAATGCCTCTCATAGCAAATGTGTACAGCGCGAGCTGAAAATGCATTTACAGCACTAAAAAAACAAACTTTTATAACAGCTAAACCAAACGTTTCCAATGTAAATTTCCACCTTTATATAGTGTAGAAAGGCATCCTGAAGCCTGGAAAGTCATTAATTTGATTGTCCAGTATTTCCTTCATGAGATATTGCAACACTTAGAAAAAGTGTACAGCGCCAGCAGACAATGAATTTTCAGCACTAAAAAAACGAAACTTCATTAACAGCTAAACCAAACGTTTCCAATGTAAATTTCCACATTTATAGAGTGTAAAAAGGCATCCTGAAGCCTGGGAAGTCATTAATTTGATTGTCCAGTATTTCCCTTATGAGATAATGCCTCACATAGCAAATGTGTACAGTGCGAGCTGAAAATGCATTTTCAGCACTAAAAAACCAAACTTTTATAACAGCTAAACCAAACGTTTCCAATGTAAATTTCCACCTTTATATAGCGTAAAAAGACATCCTGAAGCCTGGGCAGTCATTAATTTGATTGTCCAGTATTTCCCTTATGAGATAATGCCTCACATAGCAAATGTGTACAGTGCGAGCTGAAAATGCATTTTCAGCACGAAAAAAACCAAACTTTTATAACAACTAAACCAAACGTTTCCAATGTAAATTTCCACCTTTATATAGTGTAAAAAGACATCCTGGAGCCTGGGCAGTCATTAATTTGATTGTCCAATATCTCCCTTATGAGATAATGCCTCTCATAGCAAATGTGTACAGCGCGAGCTGAAAATGCATTTACAGCACTAAAAAAACAAACTTTTATAACAGCTAAACCAAACGTTTCCAATGTACATTTCCACCTTTATATAGTGTAGAAAGGCATCCTGAAGCCTGGAAAGTCATTAATTTGATTGTCCAGTATTTCCTTCATGAGATATTGCAACACTTAGAAAAAGTGTACAGCGCCAGCAGACAATGAATTTTCAGCACTAAAAAAACGAAACTTCATTAACAGCTAAACTAAACGTTTCCAATGTAAATTTCCACCTTTATATAGTGTAAAAAGACATCCTGAAGCCTGGGCAGTCATTAATTTGATTGTCCAATATTTCCCTTATGAGATAATGCCTCTCATAGCAAATGTGTACAGCGCGAGCTGAAAATGCATTTACAGCACTAAAAAACCAAACTTTTATAACAGCTAAACCAAACGTTTCCAATGTAAATTTCCACCTTTATATAGTGTAGAAAGGCATCCTGAAGCCTGGAAAGTCATTAATTTGATTGTCCAGTATTTCCTTCATGAGATATTGCAACACTTAGAAAAAGTGTACAGCGCCAGCAGACAATGAATTTTCAGCACAAAAAAAACGAAACTTCATTAACAGCTAAACCAAACGTTTCCAATGTAAATTTCCACATTTATAGAGTGTAAAAAGGCATCCTGAAGCCTGGGAAGTCATTAATTTGATTGTCCAGTATTTCCCTTATGAGATAATGCCTCACATAGCAAATGTGTACAGTGCGAGCTGAAAATGCATTTTCAGCACTAAAAAACCAAACTTTTATAACAGCTAAACCAAACGTTTCCAATGTAAATTTCCACCTTTATATAGTGTAAAAAGACATCCTGAAGCCTGGGCAGTCATTAATTTGATTGTCCAGTATTTCCCTTATGAGATAATGCCTCACATAGCAAATGTGTACAGCGCGAGCTGAAAATGCATTTACAGCACTAAAAAAACAAACTTTTATAACAGCTAAACTAAACGTTTCCAATGTAAATTTCCACCTTTATATAGTGTAAAAAGACATCCTGAAGCCTGGGCAGTCATTAATTTGATTGTCCAATATTTCGCTTATGAGATAATGCCTCTCATAGCAAATGTGTACAGCGCGAGCTGAAAATGCATTTACAGGACTAAAAACCCAAACTTTTATAACAGCTAAACCAAACGTTTCCAATGTAAATTTCCACCTTTATATAGTGTAGAAAGGCATCTTGAAGCCTGGAAAGTCATTAATTTGATTGTCCAGTATTTCCTTCATGAGATATTGCAACACTTAGAAAAGGTGTACAGCGCCAGCAGACAATGAATTTTCAGCACTAAAAAAACGAAACTTCATTAACAGCTAAACCAAACGTTTCCAATGTAAATTTCCACATTTATAGAGTGTAAAAAGGCATCCTGAAAGCCCCGGAAGTCATTAATTTGATTGTCCAGTATTTCCCTTATGAGATAATGCCTCACATAGCAAATGTGTACAGTGCGAGCTGAAAATGCATTTTCAGCACTAAAAAACCAAACTTTTATAACAGCTAAACCAAACGTTTCCAATGTAAATTTCCACCTTTATATAGTGTAAAAAGACATCCTGAAGCCTGGGCAGTCATTAATTCGATTGTCCAATATTTCCTTTATGAGATAATGCCTCTCATTGCAAATGTTTACAGCGCGAGCTGAAAATGCATTTACAGCACTAAAAAACCAAACTTTTATAACAGCTAAACCAAACGTTTCCAATGTAAATTTCCACCTTTATATAGTGTAAAAAGGCATCCTGAAGCCTGGAAAGTCATTAATTTGATTGTCCAGTATTTCCTTCATGAGATAATGCCTCACATAGCAAATGTGTACAGTGCGAGCTGAAAATGCATTTTCAGCACTAAAAAAACAAACTTTTATAACAGCTAAACCAAACGTTTCCAATGTAAATTCCACCTTTATATAGTGTAAAAAGACATCCTGAAGCCTGGGCAGTCATTAATTTGATTGTCCAATATTTCCCTTTTGAGATAATGCCTCTCATAGCAAATGTGTACAGTGCGAGCTGAAAATGCATTTTCAGCACTAAAAAACCAAACTTTTATAACAGCTAAACCAAACGTTTCCAATGTAAATTTCCACCTTTATATAGTGTAGAAAGGCATCCTGAAGCCTGGAAAGTCATTAATTTGATTGTCCAGTATTTCCTTCATGAGATATTGCAACACTTAGAAAAAGTGTACAGCGCCAGGAGACAATGAATTTTCAGCACTAAAAAACCGAAACTTCATTAACAGCTAAACTAAACGTTTCCAATGTAAATTTCCACCTTTATATAGTGTAAAAAGACATCCTGAAGCCTGGGCAGCCATTAATTTGATTGTCCAATATTTCCCTTATGAGATAATGCCTCTCATAGCAAATGTGTACAGCGCGAGCTGAAAATGCATTTACAGCACTAAAAAACCAAACTTTTATAACAGCTAAACCAAACGTTTCCAATGTAAATTTCCACCTTTATATAGTGTAAAAAGACATCCTGAAGCCTGGGCAGTCATTAATTTGATTGTCCAATATTTCCCTTATGAGATAATGCCTCTCATAGCAAATGTGTACAGCGCGAGCTGAAAATGCATTTACAGCACTAAAAAACCAAACTTTTATAACAGCTAAACCAAACGTTTCCAATGTAAATTTCTACCTTTATATAGTGTAGAAAGGCATCCTGAAGCCTGGAAAGTCATTAATTTGATTGTCCAGTATTTCCTTCATGAGATATTGCAACACTTAGAAAAAGTGTACAGCGCCAGCAGACAATGAATTTTCAGCACTAAAAAAACGAAACTTCATTAACAGCTAAACTAAACGTTTCCAATGTAAATTTCCACCTTTATATAGTGTAAAAAGACATCCTGAAGCCTGGGCAGTCATTAATTTGATTGTCCAATATTTCCCTTATGAGATAATGCCTCTCATAGCAAATGTGTACAGCGCGAGCTGAAAATGCATTTACAGCACTAAAAAACCAAACTTTTATAACAGCTAAACCAAACGTTTCCAATGTAAATTTCCACCTTTATATAGTGTAAAAAGACATCCTGAAGCCTGGGCAGTCATTAATTTGATTGTCCAATATTTCCCTTATGAGATAATGCCTCTCATAGCAAATGTGTACAGCGCGAGCTGAAAATGCATTTACAGCACTAAAAAACCAAACTTTTATAACAGCTAAACCAAACGTTTCCAATGTAAATTTCCACCTTTATATAGTGTAGAAAGGCATCCTGAAGCCTGGAAAGTCATTAATTTGATTGTCCAGTATTTCCTTCATGAGATATTGCAACACTTAGAAAAAGTGTACAGCGCCAGCAGACAATGAATTTTCAGCACTAAAAAAACGAAACTTCATTAACAGCTAAACCAAACGTTTCCAATGTAAATTTCCACATTTATAGAGTGTAAAAAGGCATCCTGAAGCCTGGGAAGTCATTAATTTGATTGTCCAGTATTTCCCTTATGAGATAATGCCTCACATAGCAAATGTGTACAGTGCGAGCTGAAAATGCATTTTCAGCACTAAAAAACCAAACTTTTATAACAGCTAAACCAAACGTTTCCAATGTAAATTTCCACCTTTATATAGCGTAAAAAGACATCCTGAAGCCTGGGCAGTCATTAATTTGATTGTCCAGTATTTCCCTTATGAGATAATGCCTCACATAGCAAATGTGTACAGTGCGAGCTGAAAATGCATTTTCAGCACGAAAAAAACCAAACTTTTATAACAACTAAACCAAACGTTTCCAATGTAAATTTCCACCTTTATATAGTGTAAAAAGACATCCTGGAGCCTGGGCAGTCATTAATTTGATTGTCCAATATCTCCCTTATGAGATAATGCCTCTCATAGCAAATGTGTACAGCGCGAGCTGAAAATGCATTTACAGCACTAAAAAAACAAACTTTTATAACAGCTAAACCAAACGTTTCCAATGTACATTTCCACCTTTATATAGTGTAGAAAGGCATCCTGAAGCCTGGAAAGTCATTAATTTGATTGTCCAGTATTTCCTTCATGAGATATTGCAACACTTAGAAAAAGTGTACAGCGCCAGCAGACAATGAATTTTCAGCACTAAAAAAACGAAACTTCATTAACAGCTAAACTAAACGTTTCCAATGTAAATTTCCACCTTTATATAGTGTAAAAAGACATCCTGAAGCCTGGGCAGTCATTAATTTGATTGTCCAATATTTCCCTTATGAGATAATGCCTCTCATAGCAAATGTGTACAGCGCGAGCTGAAAATGCATTTACAGCACTAAAAAACCAAACTTTTATAACAGCTAAACCAAACGTTTCCAATGTAAATTTCCACCTTTATATAGTGTAGAAAGGCATCCTGAAGCCTGGAAAGTCATTAATTTGATTGTCCAGTATTTCCTTCATGAGATATTGCAACACTTAGAAAAAGTGTACAGCGCCAGCAGACAATGAATTTTCAGCACAAAAAAAACGAAACTTCATTAACAGCTAAACCAAACGTTTCCAATGTAAATTTCCACATTTATAGAGTGTAAAAAGGCATCCTGAAGCCTGGGAAGTCATTAATTTGATTGTCCAGTATTTCCCTTATGAGATAATGCCTCACATAGCAAATGTGTACAGTGCGAGCTGAAAATGCATTTTCAGCACTAAAAAACCAAACTTTTATAACAGCTAAACCAAACGTTTCCAATGTAAATTTCCACCTTTATATAGTGTAAAAAGACATCCTGAAGCCTGGGCAGTCATTAATTTGATTGTCCAGTATTTCCCTTATGAGATAATGCCTCACATAGCAAATGTGTACAGCGCGAGCTGAAAATGCATTTACAGCACTAAAAAAACAAACTTTTATAACAGCTAAACTAAACGTTTCCAATGTAAATTTCCACCTTTATATAGTGTAAAAAGACATCCTGAAGCCTGGGCAGTCATTAATTTGATTGTCCAATATTTCGCTTATGAGATAATGCCTCTCATAGCAAATGTGTACAGCGCGAGCTGAAAATGCATTTACAGGACTAAAAACCCAAACTTTTATAACAGCTAAACCAAACGTTTCCAATGTAAATTTCCACCTTTATATAGTGTAGAAAGGCATCTTGAAGCCTGGAAAGTCATTAATTTGATTGTCCAGTATTTCCTTCATGAGATATTGCAACACTTAGAAAAGGTGTACAGCGCCAGCAGACAATGAATTTTCAGCACTAAAAAAACGAAACTTCATTAACAGCTAAACCAAACGTTTCCAATGTAAATTTCCACATTTATAGAGTGTAAAAAGGCATCCTGAAAGCCCCGGAAGTCATTAATTTGATTGTCCAGTATTTCCCTTATGAGATAATGCCTCACATAGCAAATGTGTACAGTGCGAGCTGAAAATGCATTTTCAGCACTAAAAAACCAAACTTTTATAACAGCTAAACCAAACGTTTCCAATGTAAATTTCCACCTTTATATAGTGTAAAAAGACATCCTGAAGCCTGGGCAGTCATTAATTCGATTGTCCAATATTTCCTTTATGAGATAATGCCTCTCATTGCAAATGTTTACAGCGCGAGCTGAAAATGCATTTACAGCACTAAAAAACCAAACTTTTATAACAGCTAAACCAAACGTTTCCAATGTAAATTTCCACCTTTATATAGTGTAAAAAGGCATCCTGAAGCCTGGAAAGTCATTAATTTGATTGTCCAGTATTTCCTTCATGAGATAATGCCTCACATAGCAAATGTGTACAGTGCGAGCTGAAAATGCATTTTCAGCACTAAAAAACCAAACTTTTATAACAGCTAAACCAAACGTTTCCAATGTAAATTCCACCTTTATATAGTGTAAAAAGACATCCTGAAGCCTGGGCAGTCATTAATTTGATTGTCCAATATTTCCCTTTTGAGATAATGCCTCTCATAGCAAATGTGTACAGTGCGAGCTGAAAATGCATTTTCAGCACTAAAAAACCAAACTTTTATAACAGCTAAACCAAACGTTTCCAATGTAAATTTCCACCTTTATATAGTGTAGAAAGGCATCCTGAAGCCTGGAAAGTCATTAATTTGATTGTCCAGTATTTCCTTCATGAGATATTGCAACACTTAGAAAAAGTGTACAGCGCCAGGAGACAATGAATTTTCAGCACTAAAAAACCGAAACTTCATTAACAGCTAAACTAAACGTTTCCAATGTAAATTTCCACCTTTATATAGTGTAAAAAGACATCCTGAAGCCTGGGCAGCCATTAATTTGATTGTCCAATATTTCCCTTATGAGATAATGCCTCTCATAGCAAATGTGTACAGCGCGAGCTGAAAATGCATTTACAGCACTAAAAAACCAAACTTTTATAACAGCTAAACCAAACGTTTCCAATGTAAATTTCCACCTTTATATAGTGTAAAAAGACATCCTGAAGCCTGGGCAGTCATTAATTTGATTGTCCAATATTTCCCTTATGAGATAATGCCTCTCATAGCAAATGTGTACAGCGCGAGCTGAAAATGCATTTACAGCACTAAAAAACCAAACTTTTATAACAGCTAAACCAAACGTTTCCAATGTAAATTTCTACCTTTATATAGTGTAGAAAGGCATCCTGAAGCCTGGAAAGTCATTAATTTGATTGTCCAGTATTTCCTTCATGAGATATTGCAACACTTAGAAAAAGTGTACAGCGCCAGCAGACAATGAATTTTCAGCACTAAAAAAACGAAACTTCATTAACAGCTAAACTAAACGTTTCCAATGTAAATTTCCACCTTTATATAGTGTAAAAAGACATCCTGAAGCCTGGGCAGTCATTAATTTGATTGTCCAATATTTCCCTTATGAGATAATGCCTCTCATAGCAAATGTGTACAGCGCGAGCTGAAAATGCATTTACAGCACTAAAAAACCAAACTTTTATAACAGCTAAACCAAACGTTTCCAATGTAAATTTCCACCTTTATATAGTGTAAAAAGACATCCTGAAGCCTGGGCAGTCATTAATTTGATTGTCCAATATTTCCCTTATGAGATAATGCCTCTCATAGCAAATGTGTACAGCGCGAGCTGAAAATGCATTTACAGCACTAAAAAACCAAACTTTTATAACAGCTAAACCAAACGTTTCCAATGTAAATTTCCACCTTTATATAGTGTAGAAAGGCATCCTGAAGCCTGGAAAGTCATTAATTTGATTGTCCAGTATTTCCTTCATGAGATATTGCAACACTTAGAAAAAGTGTACAGCGCCAGCAGACAATGAATTTTCAGCACTAAAAAAACGAAACTTCATTAACAGCTAAACCAAACGTTTCCAATGTAAATTTCCACATTTATAGAGTGTAAAAAGGCATCCTGAAGCCTGGGAAGTAATTAATTTGATTGTCCAGTATTTCCCTTATGAGATAATGCCTCACATAGCAAATGTGTACAGTGCGAGCTGAAAATGCATTTTCAGCACTAAAAAACCAAACTTTTATAACAGCTAAACCAAACGTTTCCAATGTAAATTTCCACCTTTATATAGTGTAAAAAGACATCCTGAAGCCTGGGCAGTCATTAATTTGATTGTCCAGTATTTCCCTTATGAGATAATGCCTCACATAGCAAATGTGTACAGCGCGAGCTGAAAATGCATTTACAGCACTAAAAAAACAAACTTTTATAACAGCTAAACTAAACGTTTCCAATGTAAATTTCCACCTTTATATAGTGTAAAAAGACATCCTGAAGCCTGGGCAGTCATTAATTTGATTGTCCAATATTTCGCTTATGAGATAATGCCTCTCATAGCAAATGTGTACAGCGCGAGCTGAAAATGCATTTACAGGACTAAAAACCCAAACTTTTATAACAGCTAAACCAAACGTTTCCAATGTAAATTTCCACCTTTATATAGTGTAGAAAGGCATCTTGAAGCATGGAAAGTCATTAATTTGATTGTCCAGTATTTCCTTCATGAGATATTGCAACACTTAGAAAAGGTGTACAGCGCCAGCAGACAATGAATTTTCAGCACTAAAAAAACGAAACTTCATTAACAGCTAAACCAAACGTTTCCAATGTAAATTTCCACATTTATAGAGTGTAAAAAGGCATCCTGAAAGCCTGGGAAGTCATTAATTTGATTGTCCAGTATTTCCCTTATGAGATAATGCCTCACATAGCAAATGTGTACAGTGCGAGCTGAAAATGCATTTTCAGCACTAAAAAACCAAACTTTTATAACAGCTAAACCAAACGTTTCCAATGTAAATTTCCACCTTTATATAGTGTAAAAAGACATCCTGAAGCCTGGGCAGTCATTAATTCGATTGTCCAATATTTCTTTTATGAGATAATGCCTCTCATAGCAAATGTGTACAGCGCGAGCTGAAAATGCATTTACAGCACTAAAAAACCAAACTTTTATAACAGCTAAACCAAACGTTTCCAATGTAAATTTCCACCTTTATATAGTGTAAAAAGGCATCCTGAAGCCTGGAAAGTCATTAATTTGATTGTCCAGTATTTCCTTCATGAGATAATGCCTCACATAGCAAATGTGTACAGTGCGAGCTGAAAATGCATTTTCAGCACTAAAAAACCAAACTTTTATAACAGCTAAACCAAACGTTTCCAATGTAAATTCCACCTTTATATAGTGTAAAAAGACATCCTGAAGCCTGGGCAGTCATTAATTTGATTGTCCAATATTTCCCTTTTGAGATAATGCCTCTCATAGCAAATGTGTACAGCGCGAGCTGAAAATGCATTTACAGCACTAAAAAACCAAACTTTTATAACAGCTAAACCAAACGTTTCCAATGTAAATTTCCACCTTTATATAGTGTAAAAAGGCATCCTGAAGCCTGGAAAGTCATTAATTTGATTGTCCAGTATTTCCTTCATGAGATAATGCCTCACATAGCAAATGTGTACAGTGCGAGCTGAAAATGCATTTTCAGCACAAAAAACCAAACTTTTATAACAGCTAAACCAAACGTTTCCAATGTAAATTCCACCTTTATATAGTGTAAAAAGACATCCTGAAGCCTGGGCAGTCATTAATTTGATTGTCCAGTATTTCCCTTATGAGATAATGCCTCACATAGCAAATGTGTACAGTGCGAGCTGAAAATGCATTTTCAGCACTAAAAAAACCAAACTTTTATAACAGCTAAACCAAACGTTTCCAATGTAAATTTCCACCTTTATATAGTGTAAAAAGACATCCTGAAGCCTGGGCAGTCATTAATTTGATTGTCCAATATTTCCCTTATGAGATAATGCCTCTCATAGCAAATGTGTACAGCGCGAGCTGAAAATGCATTTACAGCACTAAAAAACCAAACTTTTATAACAGCTAAACCAAACGTTTCCAATGTAAATTTCCACCTTTATATAGTGTAGAAAGGCATCCTGAAGCCTGGAAAGTCATTAATTTGATTGTCCAGTATTTCCTTCATGAGATATTGCAACACTTAGAAAAAGTGTACAGCGCCAGCAGACAATGAATTTTCAGCACTAAAAAAAACGAAACTTCATTAACAGCTAAACTAAACGTTTCCAATGTAAATTTCCACCTTTATATAGTGTAAAAAGACATCCTGATGCCTGGGCAGTCATTAATTTGATTGTCCAATATTTCCCTTATGAGATAATGCCTCTCATAGCAAATGTGTACAGCGCGAGCTGAAAATGCATTTACAGCACTAAAAAACCAAACTTTTATAACAGCTAAACCAAAACTGGGTTTAGCTAGTCAGTAAAACACTCTTTATAGTGTAGCAACGTTAGTAACGCTAAATTCTTACCTAGTTTATGAGACGAGTGCTGTACTTGACTATTTTTTGTAATTTATTATTATTTTTTTTTTTAATGCTTTATAGAGCAAATTGCACCTATGACAGTTGTTATTACCACAGAAGCCATCTCAAATGGTTGCAAACTCTGAGGGTGACTTTGAACCGGAAGTCCCGCCTCAATCGTCATCTGATTGACAGCGGAATCCTGGAGCCAGAGAAGAGAAAAGAATCAGACACGAAGTTGAAGAAGCGAAAAAAAATAAACATCGAATCTTCAAGTTCTCGCAACGAGGGTGACTGTTGGGGTCTGGAGAAGTGACCGGGAGATGGGGAGCCCCGTATTTTGGTCTTGGTAAGAGGGTAACTCACTTGATGTTGACGAGGGAACCTATGCCGCTATGCTATATACCGTCGTGAGAAAACTACGGCCTGGGGGCCACATGCGGCCCGTTAAACGTTTTAATCCGGCCCGCCGAATTTGAAAAAAAAAAAAATAAACCTTGTTAATGTTTTATTTTCAAAATAGTGTGGTTTTTCAAAGACAAGCTTTTGTTCACTTTCATTTAAAATTAAATGTTTTTTTTTTCTCAGATGAGATGAGGTTACCAAAACACTCCATCCATCTGCTCCTGGTCCAGCCCCTCTGTCAAATTTTAGAACCCATTGTGGCCCGCCAATAAAAAAGTTTTCCCACCCCTGCTATATACTATAAACTATGTTAATGTCGTCAGGCCATTATAGAGTATTTCTTCTGACATTTTGAAGGAGAAATAATACTCAACGTTTTATTTTTTTATGATGTTTGAGGCATTCTGACTGAAATACAGTTAAATTGAGGTTACCAGTAGTCATTTCCATTACCTGTAAATGTAAATTAGAATGTAACTTACTACAGTGAACCCTCGGTTATCGCGGTTAATGGGGACCGAGACCACCCGCGAAAACTGAAAATCCGCGAAGTAGCGGCGCACCTTCAAAAATGCTTAAAAAAAAAAAGTGCGAAGTAGCGGCGCACCTTCAAAAATGCTTAAAAAAAAAAAGTGCGAAGTAGCGGCGCACCTTCAAAAATGCTTAAAAAAATAAATAAATAAAATAATATATATATATATATATATATATATATATATATATACGGGTAGAGAGAGAGAGGGTGAAATTCATGTTATAACAAAAAAAAAAATTATTAAAACATTTTTTTATTCCCCAGCCATTATTTTTGTATTTATTCAATTACTTCTTTTTGTATTTATTTAATTACTTCGACTTTTACCTGCTGGTACGCCGTCCGGTGTGCCCTGGCATTCTTCATTTATGTATTCATTTATTCATTCATAACTGACAGCCTCGCGCTCCGCTCATGCCCGGGCGGAAGGTGTTCCTCTTCGGCTTAACAACCACGCACGCCGGCCGGTCACCTCCGGAGCTCTCGCACGGTCCCGAACGGAGCGAAATGTCACCCCGCTAGTGCCCGGGCGGAAGTTGTTCCTCTTCGGCTTAACTGCCACGCACGCTGGCCGGAGCTCTGGTACGGTCCGAACCGCGCGAAACGTCGCCCCAAATCGTGCCCGGGGGAACGTGCTCTTCTTTGTCCACTCTCCTCTTCGCCCACGTTCTTCTTCGGCGCACGCCGGCCGTCTAACCACTCCAGCGCCCCGTCGTGCCGCTCGGCGAAACTACAATGCCCCCGAATATTTTTTAGACCCGCGAAGCACTGAACCCGCGAAAGGTGAACCGCGAAGTAGCGAGGGTTCACTGTATTGCAGCCAGATACCTATAAAATGTCATTTAATTTGCACTGTTTTGATCGCCACTGTTTTGCTCATTGAACAACAAATGAAAAGATGAATCATACACAGTGTTTGTAAAGATAATTGTCAATGTTTTATTAAATGAAATTCCAATGTAAAATTGTGTAATATTGTGTTATATAATGGGTCTACAACATACATTTCTCACAGACAAGTAGAGCTTTTTCTCATGAAATGTGTTGAAAAAAAACTAACATTTGAACATTGTTTTGCGTTACAACATCCGTGTTTACTGGTCATAAATTATTAACTTAAGTTTAATATACACTACACGAGCTGGGTAGCCACCACGCCTCAACCACCATAACAAGTTCGCTAACCCTTTAAGTCGAACGAGGTAGCTAACATATCGGGTTCAATTTGTACCAAAAATATGCTGTTGTGCCTTGTGTCTCTGTATATGTCGTCATGACGTGTCATTTGACAAAGCCTTGTGTCGATGTTAGTTGTCGATGTAACAGTCTTTGTTAGATGTCAATGTATGTCTATGTTAGATCTCAATGTGTCGATGTTAGATGTCAATCTATGTGTCTATATTAGATGTGTTTATGTTAGATGTCTATGTAAATGTTTGTTAGATGTCGATGTGTGTAAGATGTCTATGTAAAGGTTGGTTAGATGTCGATGTCTATGTAAATGTTTATGATGGATGTCGATGTGTCTGTTAGATGTCCGTGTTTGTTAGATGTGATTGTAATGGTTTATGTTATAGACGTCAATGTAAGTGTCAATGTTAGATGCCCATGCATGTTTGTTAGATGTCGATATATGTGTCATTGTTACATTTCAACGTAAATGTTGTTCGTGCAAGTTTCCAGTCCTCCAGCCACGTGACATCATGCGCGTCAAAGTGATAACTCGTACATTTCACGGAGGGAAAAAAAACAGACACCATTGGTAGTTTTGACCGGGAAAAAAAAATCATTTATTTTTTTCGAACACCTCATGTCTCTTTCAGCGTAAGAATAAACATGACACGACCAAAATAAAATATACCAACACAGGCAAATATTTAAGGAGCACTCAAGAGATACACTTCAGCTCATTTAATCCCACCTATTTTTACTAACGCAAACCCTTCAATTCTAGCGCCCACAGAATAGTGTGCTATAATGCTATAAAAATATGGAGCCTTTACCTGACAGCGTTTGAATATAACTGAATTCCCATTGCTCACGAAAAACTGAGAAACTAAGAACAAACATTTCAAGCACAAGCTTGACTTGACTTCAACAGTTCTATTTTTTCTTTTGTGACAGCTCAGACATCAAAATAATGCTTTCCTTCTATAAAATAAAAACAGCATGACAAAAGGTGCTGAAATAAACTATATACGGAAGTGCGTGAGTGACAGTGTGTGCATGTGTTTTTGCAACGCATGTGTACACCCCGCCATACAAATTACACAATTCGTTGGGTATGTGGTATACACTTAAAAACAATTGCCTTGGAGCAAGTGAACACAACACGTCTCACACTGTATACATGCTGTAGAAGGGCTGGGCGATATGACCTCAAATCAATATCGCGAGAAATCGAGCAATTTTACCTCGATAACGATAAATGCACAATAAATTCCCACGTGGACTAAAATCAAAATAAATGCAGGAATTGCATATTGACTGTTTTTTTTATTGACCAACTGGTACACTTTACTTTCAATGAAAAATAAAAGTACAAAAATCATTTGTATGAACATTCCAAATAGCTTGCAGGGTTCGCGGTTAACTTTAAAAACTGCTTGCCCATAGGGCAAGTGCCACTAAAATTTGCCTTGCCCGAGTGGCCAAATTACTTGCCCGACTTGGGCAAGTGACAATTTTTTTTCTCTAAGAATAAAATGTTTATGGTTGTAAAATGTGCGCCACAAATGTAAATAAACATATAATCTGATAAGCATAAATTAATCTTGTTTTCATCGTCAACCATGAAACCCTACTCACAAGAGCAAATGTATCATCCTGTGCAGTTATTGAAAATGTTAATTGTAGTTTTAATAATTAACAAATCTGCATGTTAAATTGGGAAAATGATATTACAGCAATCCAGATGATCAATTTTAAGTCCAGGAGAGCGTATTAATTGAGGAATCACATGAGTAAATTATGAGTGTGGCAAATTTGTGTATTCCTTTAAGACCAGTGCCTGTGGTGCTGCCTCCATAAGTTTCATAGCATAAACAGAACACAGTCACTGACACTATGTCAGGTCACATCATGGAGCTAATGAATTAACAGCCAATAATCAAATATTACTCCCTTCCTTACTCACAACTGAATTGTCTACTTAAAAATATTCGAGCTATTTTAGTCATGTCAGAGGAATCCGAAATGTTCGGATTTGAACGAACTCGTCGCCAATTTTCGGCCAAAATATCGTAGGTTTTTGTTGTGGTTTTCAAACTTCAAATGAGGATGCTACGACAGCGAGTTCCAATACTGCGGGATTTATTGACGTCCACTTTAACTCGACATTCACTGAACTAACTGATCCCCGTAGCGCCCGCCCATTGCCCCCGATAAGGCCAATGGACCATACCAAAACATAAGGGGTTGTCTGGGTTAAACCATCACCATACAGTGCACACAAACAGATCACACCACCGTTTTCGTCAAAATTAAAGATATTTGGCTGCTTTAAAAAATGCTTGCCCGGTCGGGCAAGTTGCCCATAATTTTACCTTGCCCGTGGCCAAATTTCACTTGCCCCGGGCAATCGGGAAGCGGTTAACCGCGAACCCTGAGCTTGCTTTGCATGACTTGAACAATGTCACAAAGAAAAAGGGTACCTCTTGCGAAATCTTTTTCTGCAAATAGATTGCGCCAAGATGCTCTCATGATGTAAATAATGGCAAATAAAAAAACGCTAAATAAAATGAAAGAAAATGTCAATGCAAGCCAAATAAACAAGTGGGTATTATCGGGGAAAATGTGCCGTCTCGAGTACTCTGCTGCGCAGTCGCCACTTGTCATCTATGTAATGCACAGTTAGGCTCAATCAGGGATCCATGTTGCGACCCGACCACAAGTCGGATGTAGATGCAAAATGCTTGACATGTCTAAGCTCCCGGCCCGATGTAGTCCATATCGGGAAATACGGCTTTCATGAAGCGTTTAAATCCTGTGCGCGCCACGTAACTAGAGGAGCTTTATCTTTAGCTATGTGCTAAGCTATCGCGTCCACCTCTGAGACGTTCTCTCGTATGGTGTCCGTTCATGGGCTGTTGTCACTTGTCGAACCTTGCTTCTCACTTTGAACTTTCAGCACAGCATGGTTGTGTTGTGGGTGGTGAGAAAGCTTCTGGATTTGAATCGCCAGCAACGAGAGCGACAGACGGGTGGAGTCACATGACTAGAGGCGCTGTAGCGGTCTTAAAGGGGCATGAACATTGCCGCAGACAAAAGGCTTTTCTTTTTTTATTCATCGAATTTACCGACATGGGCAAAATGATTTCGGTCATTGTAATAAATTTCGGTAACGGTAAATTTTCGGTTTATCGCCCAGCCCTATGCTGTAGCATGGCTTTTTTTGCCGTGGGTGTCAAATATTTTACTTTGTTTTCAGAGTGCTTACAGACCTCTTGGTTTTGCCTCAAAATAATTGTCTGCAAAGCAGTCTGTGCCATCCGCATCATTGATGTGCAGGAGTAGCTTGTTGGTAATAAATAGCTGCAAGAAGTCCGCTGTTTGCCGCAGCATCCAGTGGTCCAGCGCTCGCAGTGAAAGTCTTGTCTGGCAGCCCGAACCATCCCCAAACATTTCGAGATGCACGCCCACTAAATTCCAGAAATATAAACATGGACAAACTTGACATTCTTCCAGATTCTGTCTCTTTGCATTGTTTTGAAGTTACTCCTGCAACTTTTCCACTTCTTCGATCCTCCCCATTGTCTGAAAAAGAAGTGTATATTTTGATTTGAAATAATGACCTCAACATACCAATACATTTGTTTATCATCTGAACTGGATTATTTTGAAACAACATTTGGGTTGGACATCTGGGATTTGTTGTTGTGTATATTCAGAGTAATCCTTTTCTTGTATATAGCTAAAGCAATAGTCGCTGGCCTTGAAAATGGGTACAAGACTTGACCAAATTAAGATGCCATAAGGTCTAATTTGCCCCTTCTCTACCACAACTGATTTAGAGGCCATTAGTAACAGATTTGAGAAGACCACTTTTAAAGATATGAAGCCAGAGCTCGGCACCGGACCCATTTTAATTATTTATTATAATTTAAATGTATTATTGAGCAAATGACACAATATGTCAGTAGTGATTACCACAGAAGTCATGTCAAAATAGTGCAAATTCTGAGGTCGACTTCAAATCAGACAGGCGGAGACGAGCGCCAGAGAAGAGATGAGAATCAGAAGAGATGTTGAAGAAGCTAATAACAAAAAAAACAAAAAAACACATCAAATCTCCATGTAGTAGCAACGGGGATGGCTCATGGGGTCAGGAGAAGTGAGCGGGAGATGGGGAGTATGAGGTGCCGTTGGGGACAAAAGTCAGGAATCGCTTCACACTTCTGAAATGCACTCTTACACACCAGTGAAATTGTTGTTGCTCATGCATACTTATGAAACGCTATCATACATACGAGTGAAACGCTCTCATACACACTAGTGAAATAGTTGTTGCTCATACACTCGTCAAATGCGCTCATACACATAGGTGAAACATTCTCATACACACCAGTGAAAGGCGCTCAGGCACAATTGTGAAATTATTGTTATTCATAAATACAACTGAAACATGCTCATGCCCATACACGAGTGAAATGCTTTCATACAAACACCCACACTGTTGAAAATGCTGTCATGAACACAAGATCGCTTACAAATACTAAAATGTAAAAATTAATCATTTATTTAGCAGGGATGCATGGTGGGCGACTTGTTAGCACGATGGTCTCACAATGCAGAGGTCGCGGGATTGATTCCGGCTTTCCTGTTTGGAGTTTGCATGTTTCCCACACGCCTGCGTGGGTTCTCCGGTTTCCTCCCACATTCCAAACACATGCATGGCAGGTTGTTTGGACACCCTAAATTGGTGTGAGTGTGAGCGCGGATGGTTGTTTGTCTTTGTGTGACCTGCGATTGGCTGGCAACCAGTTTAGGGTGTACCCCACCTACTGCCCCAAGATAGCTGGGATAGGCTCCAGCACCCCCCGCAACCCTTGTGAGGAGAAGCCGTACAGATAATGGATGGTGGGATGGCATTCATAATGGACGGCCGCCACGGTGGGCGACTTGTGAGCACGATGGTCTCACAATGCAGAGGTTGTGGGATCGATTCCGGCTCCGGCCTTCCTGTGTAGAGTTTGCATGTTCTCCCAAGCCTGCGTAGTTTTCTCTGAGTTCGCCAGTTTCCTCGCACATTGCAAAAACATGCATCCATTTACTCTGATGCCAATGTTTTCTGTACCTTATGGCAGATTTTTCTCTTTGCCGAAGACTATTAGCACTTGTAGAGCGAGGACCTGTGCCACAGTCGTCAACTGCACCCTAAAATCTGATCATTTTGTATTTTAGACATTACACACTACACAGTTAAAGATGGTCCAAAAAAGAAAAATGGATTAATGTATTTCAACTTACATAATACTCTTTAAAGAGCTGACCAGCTCATTCCCAGAGGTACGTATTGGGGCGTATTGGTCGTCTTTACAGAAGACTCCAGGAGGTAACTCAGGTTTGACCTTCAGCCACAACAGAGTGTTGGGTGTGAGTGCTTCCAAGTCGTTGAGGTCGGAAGATGTCCTTGTGATAGGCCTGCTGTTTATAACTGCTTCAGCCTCACCAAGCAAGGTATATTGACTTTCTTCACCCGAAATTTGTTCTTTTACAGTGACATTCAGGATTTTTCTCACAGACCAAATAAGTCGCTCACAGCTTCCTCCGTGGTGGGAACCTGCTGGGGGATTGCTATGCCACTGAATACCTTTTTGCAGCAAGTGTTTCTCGATTTACTTAGTGTTCCATTCTTTGATTGATTTCTTCATTTCACTGTCAGCTGATCTAAAGTTGGTTCCGTTATCAGAATACATCTCTCTCACTTGTCCTCTTCTGACAAGAAATCTTCGGATTGCGTTGAGACAAGCATCTGTGTCACGTGAAGATGCAATTTCCAGATGTACGGCTCGTACAGCGAGACATGTAAAAATCACGCCGTATCTCTTTACTTGTCCTCTAACCCTACTTACTTAGAATGGACCAAAATAATCAACGCCAATTCTCTTGAAAGGCGGATCGTCAGGTAGCACTCTTCTGATGACTCTAGCAGCTCGAGGTATCCAAAACTGTTGATGCAGATTAGCCATCATGTGGTTCCTTCCAGCGTGAGCTGTAATCTCATGAATGTATCTCAGGACTAGCTTTGTGTTATGTGAATCCTTGGCAAGATGGCTTGCTGTTTTGCTGTTTCAGGCATGGCTGCGTGGCTCAACTGTCCACCAACCCTCATGACACCATCTTGAAGTACTATATTGAACTTGTAAAGTGGGCTACTTTTCTTCACCCTTTTTTGTTTTTCAAATATGGCTAAATCTTTTTTGAAACTTCGCCTTTGACAGTATTTCACAAGTTCTCTTTCTGCTTTATCCAAGTCGTCGCAGGTCAAATACTTTCCTTTGACAGTTCTCTTGAATAAATTCATCTTGCCTTCTTCACCTAATGTGATTAACTCCTTTCTATTTTCCTTTACTCTGTCAGTAAGTCTTTCAGCTTTAGAAACCAGGCTACGGCCTGCTTCAATGCTGTCCAAGACGAATAATGGTTCATCCACTGGCCCAGAGAATCTTTGGGCTACAGTGACTGAATTACATGCACTTGAGTCACTCATTTGACCTCCAGGTCATTAATTGGTAATTTGAAGTGGTTTTTGTGTTTAACTAAATTCCTGGACACTGCCTGATTTTTTTCAGAGCTGTACAACCACTAGAAAGGGTGGTTCCCACAATGTGAGTTTTGCTCAGGTGGCCCAACAATGTCACAAAAACAAGTAGGGGTGTGTGTGTGTGTTTGTATAAGCTACATGTTGGGGACCAACATCGGACAGCACACCCACTGTAGGGGACCAAAATTTTTGTGGGGACCAAAAATCTGGGCCCCACAAAAAAGAGCATTGAATTCAGTGATAAGAAGCTCAGGGGGAGGTCCTGTCAAAGTTTCAGGGCTTCCCAGGAAGGTCACAAAAACAAGACGAGTGTGCTAGAAATGTGTGTGCGGAAAAATTACTCAGGATCGCTGTCTAGTGGTCGGTCCCGGTACTGCACTTACGCACACTTCACACACTCGGCTGGTCTGCGCATGTGCAGGACAGTCTGCTTTATGTCAGGCAGCCACCCTCCCCTCCCCCACAGCCCAACCCGAAAAATTGAGATGTTAGTTAAGTATTTATTCCTATTATTGAGTGAGATTACATATTTTTACTTGGCAGCTGGCACAACAGCTAAGCTTGGAGCACAGTTATTGCAAAATAAAATAAATAAACAGTAACAACAATAACGATTGTTAATATTGTTATACTTTATAGCGTAACCTATTTATACTAATTTTCTGTATGCAATTTCAAGTGCAACTAATATAGTTGTGCATATAGATAGCCACCAAACTCCATACATTAGATAAAAATAAGAGCCACGATGTTAACCAATTAACAGTTCAAGAAAAAAGCAGACATCCAAGAACTTGCTTTGTTACTTTTGCGTGGCCAGAACTACAAACCCCAAAGCAGAGCAAACCCAAAACATCAGAGAAAGTACAATACTTTTGTCAAGGAGTGGTGCTGCTGCTTTGCGATCGCTGCCACCATAGTGAACGCGCTCCCACATTCGTGCACACGCACACATGCCACACACCTGTTTTCCACGTCCTGTCAGTCCACTCCGTCGGTCCGCATTTATTTCGTTGGTCAGCCATCACGGTTGGGTGCGCACTAGATCGCTGTTAAACCATCTTCTACGCCACAGTCCTCGTGTTCAACAAACATTTCTCCCGAATTCGCCTACCATGCACAACTCTCCACTTTCAAACCGAGCGCCGCTGTTACTTCCGGGTTTTTAGCGCCAAGCACTTGACGCTAGCGTGTGACGTCATGGCGAAATACTAGGTTTTAAAATAAAAATTTTCTTTTTTTTGTACAGTCTAAGTGCATGGGGTTATGATAGATCGAATGAGTATACCTTTATGTACTCACTAACATTTATGTTGATCATAAAATGTTGTTTTGATGAAGAAAACTGTTATTTTTTAGAATCAATTGGCTTAGGGCACTTGGGCAAACTACGGCCCGGGGGCCACTTGTGGCCCGTTAAACGTTTCAATCCAGCCCCCCAAACTTGAAAAAAATTAAATGAATAAGCCTTGTTAATGGTTTATTTTCTAAATACTGTGGTTTTTCAAAGACATATATATTGTTGTAATGCTTTTGTTCACTTTCGTTTAAAATTAAATGTATTTTAGGACTCATTGTGCCCCCCCCCTCCCAATCAAAAAGTTTGCCCATCCCTGGCATAGTGGATGGGCCGAGGAGTTTAAAAGGCACACATCATGCATTTTTCAGTCAGTTTTAGCCAGGGCTTGGTATGGGGAAGACCAGCTGGTTTACATGTAATCATTAAATTTTCCCAAGTTTTATTTAAGTTAATTGGACAAAACAAAAAAAACGCAATATTCTTCTGCCAGAGAGTATGTAATATTCTTCTGCCATTTTATTGTAGAGGGCCATTTTGAGCCCCTAACAATATTATTCAACCAAGAGATCATGAGTCGTCGCCCACTTACTTTCTGAAGTCAGCTGGGATGTCACGGCTGTGACCCTCGTGAGGATAAAGTGGTTCAGATGGAAAAGTAGGACTAAGGGCTTTTTCTCAGGTTTCCATGCGCAAATCCATGTATATTAGGTTAATTGGAGACTCTAAATTCTCTACTCATCAAATGACATTCGTGACCCTGATGGATAGATAAAATAGATTATTAATCTGCCATGGGAAGTCCAAGGTGTCTGGTAGAAAGAAATGCATTCATACACTCATTACACAGTCAACCAAGCAAAGACACAAAGCCTAGGGCAGGGGCGGGCAAACTTTTTGATTGGAGGACCACAATGGGTTCTAAAATATGACAGAGGGGCCGGACCAGGAGCAGATGGATGGAGTGTTTTGGAAACCTCACCTCATCTGAGAAAAAAAATACATTTAATTTTAAATGAAAGTGAATAAAAGCATTCCAACAATAATATTTGTCTTTGAAAACCACAGTGTTTAGAAAATAAAACATTAACAAGGTTTATTCATTAAATTTTTTTCAAGTTCGGCGGCCCGGATTAAAACTTAACGGGCCGCATGTGGCCCCCGGGCCGTAGTTTGCCCTCGCCTGGCCTAGGGCATAAACACATACATGTAATATCCAATCCGCTTATTCTCACAAGGATAGCGTGCTGGAGCCTACCCAGCTGTCAACGGACAGTAGGCGGGGCACACCCTGAAGTGGTTGCCAGCCAATCGCAGGGCACGCAAAGACGAACAACCATCTGCGCTCAAACTCACTCACAAATGCAACCTCCACACAGGAAAGCTGGGTCCCGGGATCGAACCCTGCACCTTGGGACTGCGAGCCGGATGTCCTAACCAGTCTTAACTCATTAAATACCAGCCATTTTCACTGGAGCAACCCGCTCAATCCCAGCGTTTTCCTGGGTTTTGACTAATATTGCAAGGCCCACAGAATATAGTATTCTAATGCTATATAGACATGGAGCACACCCGAAGAAAGATGAGACTCTCTTCTTTCAACAGAAAAAAATGTTTGTTCCTATCTTTTTCCATTCTTGAGCAATCGGCATTTGAAAATAGCTAAATTTCATGAAAACTCCAATCCCTGGGGAAAAAACTGAGAAAATGAGCTTTTTGTAAACTGATGCATTTTGACCATAATTTGAATTTTGACACTATTATTTATGGCTTTTATGACACCTCTAACATCTAAATAATGCATGCCTTCTATAAAATAACAAAAAAAAGCACAAAAAATGTTTTTGATAAAATAAATTTATTTGCACATAACACTAAACGACTGAACTGTTGAACTATGTACAAAAATGAAATACATCAGTGTCATACATACTTTTTTTTTGTGTGATATAAAATAAAACAGTTGCCTTGATGCAAGGGCACACAACATAGTTCACACCACATTCTTGTTTCACTCCGTTTGCCTTTGCACAAACAGACCCGACACTTTCGTTGTGGTCTGGCTTTGCTGGTCCGTGGAAAATAGGCGAGCTTGTGTTTGTCCACTGGGGTTTGTGTGAAAATAATTGTCTGGGAAGTGATTGCTGGCATCCGCGATGTGCTGCAGAAGCTCATCCGTGAGAAACAGCTGCAGGAAATCAGCTGGCTCCTCAGACTCCAAATGGGCAGCGGCATTCAGTGGTCCAGGGGTTGCTGTAAAGTCGATTTTCCTCGGTTGCCATCCAGTGTGACGCCATCCGGAACCACTGCTTCCTGATGCACAACCTGTAAATTACAGAAATACAAACAATTGGAAATATATATTTATTGCTGCATTTTATTGCTGGCGTGTGAAGTTTCATATTATAATTTACCTTTCTTTACACCAACAAGACGAGGAGGAACTTTCTTGCCGCGGGATGCACAATCTGTGAATTTTAGAAAGTATGCATGATTACCACACCATTCAGTATTGTTGTTTCCTCGTCGGGGAGGAGATGCGCTCGCGCGTAACTGCACATTTACGCGACATTTTCTGCCCGCAAGATGCATGATATGTACAATAAAAGCATGAGGGCTAAAACCACATGTTCAATGGTAACTTGCGAGCGTTTACTTCCTCGTCGGCGAGGACTTACGCTCGCGTGTAATTGTGCAATAGGCGCCCGGACGAGAAAGTCAGCGAGCAAGCTTGCGTCTAACTGCACATTTACGCGACATTTTCTGCCCGCAAGATGCATGATATGTACAATAAAAGCATGAGGGCTAAAACCACATGTTTAATGGTAACTTGCGAGCGTTTACTTCCTCGTCGGCGAGGACTTACGCTCGCGTGTAATTGTGCAATAGAGGCGGCCGGATGAGGAAGTCAGCGAGCAAGCTCGCGTCTAACTGCACATTTACGCGACATTTTCTGCCCGCAAGATGCATGATATGTACAATAAAAGCATGAGGGGTAAAACCACATGTTCAATGGTAACTTGCGAGCGCTTACCTCCTCGTTCGGGGGGATCTGGTGAGGACTCTCAGCTGCTTTGGCTATTGTCCGAAGGCAGGCGATGCAGGCCGCAAGGCACGCGCACCCTCTTTAGACGCCGTTTTGTTGTGACGACGACGAAGCGTCATCCTCTCAACCAAAGCGTCTCCATCGCCTTGATGCTTTTAGGAAGCTTTTTTTTTACAAAAAAGCATTCCTCGATCGTCATTTGCTTGGAGGATTTCATTGCTAACGCTACTAATGCGACTGCTGCTAGTGCTGTCGATGCTGCTGCTACCCACGCTGCTCTCCACACTTATAAGTCTACCCCAGGATCCCGCCCCCCCATTTGTACCTCTGGCGCAGATTCAAGGCGGATCTTTTGCACCTCTGCCCCCTGCTGGGTGATTTTTACATGATTCACAATGCGGACAAGGCTGATTCTCAGTCAGAGGTTGCATCAGACCCTTATGTACACTATGACGTAAAAAAGACAGGAAACGTACTTATACGTCTTTGGTAGAGGGCGCCATTGCATTAAAAGACGTCTTTGTACGTCTAAGGGAGTAAATGAGTTGAACAAAGTACAGGGTCCTTCACCTGACTACAGATGATCTTCTGGGGACTTTATTTGGTTTTAATCACTTTTGGGGTCTGTATCTATGCACACTCCCTGGTTTTGCTACCTTCCCGGGTACCACATACACACTGCTTAGTTTCTCTGCCTTCGTGGGTACCACATACATATTGCTTGGTTTCTCTGCCTTCCTGGGTACGACATACACACTGCCTGGTTTTGCTACCTTCCTGGGTACCAGTCACACAAACGTCAGACGACTCAGCACATACCGACTGTCTCAGCACTACACACTTTCACTCCAAGGCAGTGCTGTGAACCAACTTACTGACAAGAGGTAGTATTTAGAATTTTAAAAAGTGCTTGAAAGGTTTTGTTCATGTAAAACCAACAGATTATGACATTATTATTATTATTTAAATCAGTATTAAACAGCATCAGCATAGGTTAAAGATATTATACAGACTATATACGATAAAAAAATACTAAACCACCCTTGCTTTTCCGTCATTTCTTGTATAAGTTAACACACAGATGTATAACATTTGTTTATACAAATATAACGATTAAAAAGTAGCTGATTAGAGTTTTAATTTTGTATTCATTAATCTGTAATAAAAATGGACATATTTTGGTTAATAAAATTAACAAGAAATAAAAGTAAAGGGTGTTCTAATACTTTTTTCAAGATTGTCCTAACATACATTTAATGTTTACAGTATATGTCTTCGGAAGAAGCGCAGCATTAGATTTTTTTTTTTGTTCTCTCTCTTTGACTTCTGAATTTGAATTTCTGTCACAGATGTGCTTGAATTCTATTTTGGATGATTTGTGTTAAACTGCACAAATATTTGAAGAGCCATAGAATTCAAGAATCACACCAGTGCTGCTACTCCTCCGAACGGGTGAACGCCCTTGATTAACAACCTGCGTTGAGGTGGCTTTTGAGATTCGTGGTGTGGGAGAAAAATCTCTGAAGGCATTCTTAGACTTCAAGAGAGGGTCCACAATTTTCAAAGATTCACTTCCGTCTGAATCAGAGGCCTCACTTGTATCCGGAATATATTCATCTCCACTGTCATCTGAGTTGGAGTAATAATGCTTATCCATTCCAAAGTCAGCCTGTTTTTTTAATCTAAAAAACAACAACAACAACGAAATATAAAGGATAGAAGGCAGGAGACCAATAAAATATATGCAATTTGCTTGTAAGATTCCCTGAAATCTATATGGGTTGTTTACCTGTATACTTTTGGTCCTCCTGAGCCTTGGGATAGTAATATGGTCTGGGTCTGAGGCACAAAGTTCAGGGGCAGGATTTGACAATGATTCGTCAGAATCTGTGTCGTTATTCCAAGGAAGATTCAGCCCATATTTTTTGTCCAAGGGAGGAGACTGGGTTGCATCAGAGTCCAAGAGAAAATTGAGAACCCATTAAATACTTAATCCCCAGAGGAATCTGCACAGAAAAAGGTCTTAATTCTATTTGAAAAAAAAAAAAACTAAAATATTGATGAATGATATTATGACAAAATAATGTAATAACAAAATTAGAATGATTTTAGGAAATTATTTGCAAAACCAAAACATTGTGGTACGATAATAATGCATATAATTATTCTACGCAGCTATATTTAACAAAAACACTTAATTGACCGTAACAAAAAGCTCCCGGGAGGAAAACTACATTAAATGTTTTTTTAACAGGGCAGTGAAAATATTGGAAAATAAAAAAAATAATGAATAAAATAATATGAAAAAAGAATTCAATGTGTATCGATGGACCCATATGAAATACTTATATCGCTATGTACTTATCAGCCATATCGCCCAGCCCAATATGTAACTGCAACTTCAAAACCTCGGGCCATAACAGGATTGTAACATGGGATGCATATCTTCATTCCTAAATTTGTAGATCCCGAGGAGGCTGCTCAATGGTCCTGGTAATGTAAACCTCAACCAATTCGGTCACAGCCAATGTTCTCCATCCTTGTTAAGAAGTTTTGAAATGATTTAATAGATATACTATTGCAAACTATACCAGAATTTTATACATTTTAAACTTTTGATCACAATTTTACCTATTTTCTAAAAATCTGAAGAATCCACATGCCAAATCACCTGCTGTGGACACATAGGTTCTGTTCTGACAGATAATTCAGTTACAGGTTGTGTACTTAAAGCCAATAAGAGGGCAATGCAGCAGTCGACAGCCTGACGAAAGCTTAAGTCTCCCAATGAGAGAACTGTAGTGGCTGGTAGGTTCTTAGATTGTAACATAGTAAAGACATACACTACGCATAACTGTATATCATATGATGATGAGGGAAAATATTATTAGCTACGATTTATGTCCAGATATATTAGAAAACTTGTCCAACCAGCACAGGTCTATCTAACTGTAATTTTAACATCTCAAGACACGACAGGATGACCACATGATACGCATACCTCCTTTTCAGAGTCTGTCAAACCTTGAGAAGGCTGCTTCGATGTTCTGGTGGCATCAACCTCAGCCGATTCAGTCATTGTCGGTTGTCCTCCATCCTAATGAACAAGTTGAATATTAATTTAATGAATTAAAAAAAAGAAAATGGATCAGAATTTTACACATTTTAACGAACAAGTTCACGAATGAAACAAAACCAATTACTTTAGCGCATGACAATTAATCTTCAGTAGAGATATGTTGTGACTGATATTTCAGTCACAGGTTGTCTTTTGAACGCCACCAGGGCCGCAATGGAGCACAGGACAGCCAAAAGTCTTCTTGTCGGACAGCTGTAGTGGCTGGTAGGTTCTAAGATTATAACATAGTAAAGGCACATACAACTCCTAACTGTATTTCATATGATAATGAAGGAAAAGATGATTAGCTATGATTTATGTCAACAATAAAAATGGCTCTACGGGGTCCCCACGAACGCAAACCTGACAGTTGGGTGTCAGATGGCCAACATACCTGACTCGCAATTCAACTCAACTGGACCCCACAACACAAGAAAAAGCTGAGTGAGCCTCAAACCAGACATACACATTCACTGACAAATATCCTGTGACACCAGATATATTAGAAGTCTTGTCTAATCAGCACACGTCTATCTAACTGCAATTTTAACATCTCGAGACACGACAGGATGAGCACACGATACGCATACCTCCATTTCTGAGTCTGTAAAGCCTGGAGGAGGCTGCTTCGATGTTTTAGTAGCATCATAAATTTATTGAATTAATTATATTTGAGGTTGGATTAGATTTTTACACATTTTAAGCCTTAGCCACCCAAAACAAAACATAAGCTCATGAATGAAATAAAACTAATTAATTTCGCCCATGCCAATTAATCTTCTGTAGACACGTGTTGTGACCAGTGTTGTTTTTGGCAGGCATTTTAGATTTTGTCCAAGTCATTTGGACAAAGTGCTGATTTGTTTACATCAGATTTAGTCATCCCAATTCGTTATAGTTTTAGTCCAGTTTTAGTCAACGAAAACTAAAAAAAGGGTTTTAGTCCAGCTTTAATCGACGGAAACGCAAAAAAAGTTTTACCCTAGTTTTCGTCAATTTATTCACAAAGGTTTTAGTCCAAGCGGCACGGTGGCCCAACTGGTTAGCATGATGGCCTCACAATATTGAGGTCGTAGGTACGATTCTGGCTCCGGCCTTCCTGCGTGGGTTTCCTCTGGGTAATCCGGTTTCCTCCCATATTCTTAAAACATGCATGGCAAGTTGCTTGGACACTCTAATTGCCCCGAGGCATGAGTGTGAGCGTGGATGGTTGTTCGTCTATGCATGTCCTGCGATTGGCTGGACACCAATTCAGGGTGTACCTCGCCTACTGCCGAAGACAGCTGGGATAGGCTCCAACACCCCCCGCGACCCTAGTGAGGAGAAGCGGTACAGATAACGGATGGATGGATGGATGGGTTTAAGTCCATTTGAGTTAAAACAAGGCATTCAAGGTTTCCACCCAATAACAAAGACTTTTGGATGGACTACTAAGGATTCTTCATTACAAACAGAAAAAAGTGGCAACAGTGGAATCAATACTCACTGCTCCAAAATAAGCAGAGAAGCAAAACATTTTGTTGGGCAACTGTTGTGGCTTTATTTCACTAAAAGCAACATAAAATAATTTATGAACCACATGCTAACAATTTTGTCTAGTCAACGAAAAAAATTCATGTACATCACGTCATGTTTTCGTCATAAAAGAACCTCGTATAGCTTGTCATCGTCATTAAAAAAGGGGCGTTAACGAAGTATTTTCGTCATAGTCATCAGTGACGAAAACAACACTGGTTGTGACTGATATTTCAGTCCCAGGTTGTCTCCTGAACACCACCAATTGGGCAAGGGCGCGCAGGAAAGCCTGGGGTCTTCTATTTTTACAGTATAGAAAGGCTAAATATCAAATTGAAACAGTGTTTTATATCATGAATATACAGGGTTGGTGCTGGTTCTGGTAGGGAAACCACAACATAAAGATGTCCTTAATTAGTCCCACAATGGGGATATTTGCAATATGGCATATGATGGCCTAACAGGGCCACCGCCCAGAAAGGAGTAACGCAGAACTTTGTAATACTGTCACTCCCTGACCAGTTCGTTGTTCCTGCAGAGCCAAACTTTGACTCAGACCCACAAATTTGAATTACAGATAGTGGACAATGGAGAACTCCCCCAGTCAGTCATCATGTTCAACTTCCATAGAAACTTCACATACATTTATTAGATTGCCAAACTAATTGGAAACTACATCACCAGAACACCACAAGTGGGCTCTGTTATTGTACTTAAAGATGCATCTTACAAACCTGTGTTCTCCAAGGCCAGCTGGTCCATAGTCTTAAGTTATTTCTTCGCCAACATCAATGTCTCGGAGCGCAAACAGACAGAGGTGTGGTCTGTCCTCTGTTGTCATCTTCTTCATTTTACAGTTGGGGTGCATGTGGTCATCATTAACCAGTCTTCCCAGACTGCCATCTTCTTGAGCTGCATCAACACTTAAAATAGATTAAAAAAAAAAAAAACAATTATTCAATCAATGTCAGAAATTAATCTTTGAGACAATCTTGTGTACACAAAACATAAAAATAGGAAATCCACAATTTTTAAATCTAAATCAAATCATACAAGAAATTTCTATTGGAATCAGACCCTATTAACAGCTTGTCTTTGAGACTTCATGATCTATATTTTCATTTGTACAGATTCAACGCATGAATAAAAGTAATTATACATTTTTGCTTAGAGAATGATTTTTCCCCTAACACTTATGGGATGAGTATGTGTTTATTTTTTTAAATAAAAACAAAAATAAGATAACATCTCAATCTTTGCCTCACCTCCAAGTTTTTTCTTGCCGGCGGAAGTCAAACAAAAAGACAGTGCCTCTTCCATCCATCTTCCTGCGTTGAGATTCATCAGAATCTATCAATTTTCCTCTGTACTCCATAATAAAGAATAAAGTCGTCTTTCCTGAAAGGGGCCTTGGTAAATACTCCTCGACCTAGTTAACAGGGAAATCAAGTTAGCTTCGTCATATTTTTAAGCACACAAATAAGGAGTCATCATATTCATTTGGGCCACTATACTAATGTAGGGTGGTTTGAAACATTGCTTCTTGTGAGGGATAGAGCAGAGCCCTTCTTTATGATTTTAAAGGAACAGACCAGCCAAAATTCATTTTCCAGCATTGCATTAGCCAGTATGTATTAGGACTGAAAGTACAAATGTCAATTGCACCTGGTTACGTAAAAAAAAAACTTTAAGATTATTTAGTTTCAAAACAATGACATACACTGTACACAGTCATATTGGATCGCGTCACGTGATCTCTGTGACGTATTACGTGCTTTACACTAGACTATCAATATCGGACTTGTTCACCGGTCTATTGTGGTATAAAAATGCCGGAGGGCGTCATCAAGTACAGCCTTAATTTAGATAGAACTCCTACCATCAGGTTTCACACTCACTGAAATAACTTGAAACTGACAAAAGTGGCAAAAGAAAAGGTCAAGACACTCTTAATGTAAAATAACCACTTAAAAAACGATGTCAGCTTGGTTATCAGAAAACAATAATATATCTTAGCAAAAGCGTTAACATCATACCTTTAAATTAGTTTATATACTTCGCTTCTAACTCTGCAGTCTTGTCCAGACCCTTGACTGCATGTTCAATAGTATCCTGCTTTGGGGACTTCCTGCATCTCAGGGAAGGCATTGTTTATTCTATAAAGAAAAAAGACAGTATTGTGTTGAGAATTATTAATACTATGGGCTAAATGGAGTTTTAACAATATCAGTGTAAGAAAAATAAATTATAAATTAAAAAAATATCAATTCCTCCATCCCAATTAACGATTTCAACCATAATAGTTTATATTGAAGTTTAAACAACAGACACAGACAGATTTATGCAGTGTGACTACAAAAATCTTACCAAAATTGCATTCACAGTAACCTTTGCTTTAAGAATCATGTAATTAACCAGTGAACATCGTGTCTTACACAAAAATTAATGACAGAAATTATCATGGTACTTGCATTCTGTGGTTCTATAACAAAAGTGCAAGCTGTTAGCTCCGCAAAGCTAACGCAACAAGCTAGCGTCCCTCGTGCTCACATTCAATGCAAACCTGACCACCGGATGACAATACGCGTCGGTTTAGTTCTTTAAATGAGTAAAAGCACCATGACGTTTTATAATTATTCAATGCTTAACTGGAGCTCGTCAATTATGTCGATGTAGGAGCACATGTTTGCTAGGCCAGTGTTGTAGGCCCACATCCATGGTGCTACTTTGTATAGTGTTTTCCACACAACTATCTCTAACTATGAACAAATGCACTCGACGCATGTTTTGAAAAAAACCCAACGAAAAACACTTACCTCTCCGTTTCAACAGCAGTTCGAACTTCGAAGTGGTGATATTCTCCAGCGTTAAGCACCTGCTCGAACTGCGAATAGGTCAAATTCAACAGCGTCTTTTTTCTGTCTTAATAAGGACGCGATGAGAGGAGGAGCGCTTGCCTTTTCGTCAGCACGTCCCGCGCGGGTGGTGCTGCTTTATCACTCTCTATCTGTGCCCGCCCGCCGGCACGTCGATAGAAAAATAATATTCCTTCAAACATTACTTTCATCTTCTTAACGTTTTGTAGTGAATTTAACAGGTTCACCACTTTTTTCAAATACACCAATGGAAAACAGGTCTTAATTGAGGAAACATACAAAGAGCGTCTCACAAACACCTTATGATGAGCAATGTAATTTGATCACGTTTTTTGTCACTGCCTGGACGTTGGGTTCACTGGCCTGGTGGCAGTGGCTTGTAGACACTGTCACTGAGTGGGAACGGATCTCAAGGTGGGTCAAACTAACCCAAGCAGTGGATCGGTCCGTTTTTTAAATTTATTAATTTTTTTATTTTATGTATTTATTTATTATTTAATACAAGGGCTTCGGCTCACTACCAGTGGGCGGGACCAAAGAATTTGGGTTTCCTTTGAGCTAGGAGGCAGTCAAAGGCAGTCCAATCCCCGGCAACATAAAGCGCCTAGCTCTGGGGACATGGAATGTCATTTCTCTGGTAGGGAATGGTGTGTGTGACTAGACCAGTGGTTCTCAATTATTTCCTGTCATGCCCCCCCTACCAAGAAGAAAACAATTCGCACCCCCCCACCACAATTTTCTTTTACATTTCGTACTAATGTACATGTTCTTTGCATATTAATGTTAGATTGTCAATAAAATATCTTACCTTAACAAAGCTAAATTGATAAAAATAAAATATCATTTTGAGAACGACTATTGTGAGGATCTCGAAACTCAGTACTCTGTGGTGCTAATATTGATGAGATGATAAATATGTTGAAGCCACAGAACAAAAAGATTAGATATTGTTTGGAAATTAATGACGTACATAAAGGAATATCAGCCTTGATTGGAGTACATTACTGCATTTAAATTTTTAATAAAAATGAAACAATTATTGATGTTATGACCACTATGAAGAATTTAAAAAACAATATATAGGGATAATTATAGTTTTCATTTTGTTATGTGTAGTCTGTTCATGTTGCATTATTTTTATGACAAAGACGATGGTTAATCGTAGGTTTGTTGCCCAAATGTACCATTACAACCTGATTAATGTTGAGAATGACGAACTCAAACTGGACACTGAAACGTAAAAACACATGGACTTCTTGCCCCTGTCCTCACACGTGCACACACACACACACCATACACGAAGATCCGGGAGGTAAGGACGGCTGTCCTACAGGATGCGGATGGAAGAACAACTGCAGCGGAACAATGCCAGGGATGTCTGGAGGGGCCTGAAGACCATCTCAGGCCACGGACAAGCAGGTAAGACGCAGAAGGGGGGGGGGGGCTTCAGTGGGCAAATGAGTTGAACCTATTTTTCAATAGGTTTGATCAAATGTCTGACCCCGCTCAGGCTTCCCTGATGCAGCCCCCACCCACCCCTCCTGCCACTGCGAACAAGACCCTCTCTCCCCCTCTCTCGCCCCTCTCTCTCTCCACAGGCTCCAGTTCCCAGCCTCATCAGACAACCACCACTTCCTCCTGCTCAGCCTTGTTCCTCACAACATCTCAGGTGAAGAACCAGCTGAGGAAGATGAAGGCGAGGAAGGCGGCAGGCCCAGATGGGACCAGCTCCCAGCTCCTCAAATCCTGCGCAGACCAGCTGTGTGGAATCGTCCAGCACATGTTCAACCTGAGCTTGAAGCTGGGCAGAGTCCCCCAGCTGTGGAAAACATCCTGCCTGGTTCCGGTTCCAAAGACACCCCATCCGAAGGAGCTCAACAACTTCAGACCAGTGGCGCTGACGTCTCATCTGATGAAGACCCTGGAGAGACTGGTCCTCGTCCATCTGCGCCCCCTGGTCAGCTCCTCAATGGACCCACTCCAATTTGCATACCAGCCTGGCATCAATGTGGATGATGCCATCATCTACCTGCTCCACACTTCACTCTTCCACCTGGAGAAGGCGGGGGGCACGGTGAGGATCATGTTCTTTGATTTCTCAAGTGCTTTCAACACCATCCAGCCCGCCTTATTGGGAGACAAGCTGGAGCAGGCGGGAGTGGCCCACCACCTCATCACATGGATTCACAACTACCTCACAAACCGGCCACAGTACGTGAGAACACAGGACTGTGTGTCTGACGTGCTCCTCTGCAGCACGGGAGCGCCGCAGGGAACTGTGCTGGCTCCCTTCCTGTTCACCCTCTACACCTCGGACTACAAATACAATTCCACAACCTGTCACCTGCAGAAGTTCTCTGATGACTCTGCGATTGTCGGCCTCATCACTGACGATGACGATCGGGAGTACAGAGGGGTTACGCAGGGGTTCGTGGACTGGTGTCAGCAGAACCGCCTCCAAATCAACGCTGGGAAATCCAAAGAGCTGGTGGTGGATTTCCGCAAGCGTCGGCACTCTCCACCTGCACCAGTGAATATCCAGGGAACAGACGTTGAGAGGGTCTCAACTTACAAGTACCTGGGTGTTCATCTGAACAATAAACTGGACTGGAGCGACAACACAGACGCTCTCTATAGGAAGGGTCAGAGCAGACTCTTCCTACTCAGGCGGCTGAGGTCCTTTGGCGTTCGGGGAACACTCCTCAGGAACTTCTATGACTCGGTGGTTTCATCAGTCATCTTCTATGGAGTGGTCTCCTGGGCAGGAGGCATCTCGGGCCGAGACAAAAAGAGACTGGACAAACTGGTGAGGAGGGCCAGCTCTGTCCTGGGCTGCTCCCTGGACTCTGTGGACTCAGTGGGGGGCAGAAGGATGACGGCAAAACTGTCATCAATGCTGGACAAACCAGCCCACCCATTCAATGACACTCTGAGAACACTTTACAGCTCCTTCAGTGACAGACTTTTACACCCTCGCTGTACCAAAGAGAGATTTCGCCGCTCCTTCCTGCCAACTGCTGTCAGACTTTTTAACAAGAACATTGGGTCAGGCCTACAAACGGGAGGGCATTAGTGCAATTGTGCAGTCCTAGGATGCAATATTAACTACTACTGTACTTTCAGCCAAGGGTGTACTTAAATATTGACCAATGATGTATTTTGTTTACCATTACAGTATTCTTATTACAATACTTCTATCACTGTAGTATTTCTACCACTGCAGGATGTTCACTATTACAGTACTTTTATCATTGCAGTACTTTTATCATTGCAGTATTTTTCTATCATTGCGGTACTTTTACTATTACAGTACTTTTACCATTGCAGTACTTTTACCATTGCAGTACTTTCATCATTGCAGTATTTTTCTATCGTTGCAGTACTTTTACTATTACAGTACTTTTACCATTGCAGTATTTTCTATCATGCAGTACTTTTCTATCATTTCAGTACTCTTACCATTACAGTACTTTTATCATTGGAATATTTTTATGATTGCAGTATTTTCAATCATTCAGTAGTTTTTATCATTACAGCGTTTCCCCCTCCGTATAATGGACAAACATTAGGAGTGTTTCCTTACACTTAGATACGTTTATACTGTGTATATTTGCATGCTTTTTCTGAATGTCTGCTGCTAATGTTATACATTAACGGCTACATTACGCCGCCGACTCTGTGTGATCTATATCTTTGCTGCTGTAACACCTCAAATTTCCCCATTGTGGGACTAATAAAGGACATCTTATCTTATCTTATCTTATCTTATCTCTCCTACAACGAGGCAAGGGCCTCCACCAAGTCACCCCAGGGACAAGTTTTATTCCCTGATGGTCATCAAATTATGAGGATCTCATTCTACGCCGGAAGGGAGGAGGGGAATTTTTCCCTAATGTGAGGTTTTCGCTCCTCCACTGATGATCACACTGTTGTATGATTTCATTATGATGATCTGTCTTAAAGCCGTAAGGACATGATTTTTAAATCCACAACAGGGGGGAAATGTAAGATGGGCTGAGGATAGGTAATCAGTTTGTGTATTCATAATCATGTTTTTATACACTCATTAATGTTGAACACACACAGAGACACTTACTTGTTATTTTAACACACACACACACAGACACCGTATCCTGAAGATGTGTTTAGTTAAACTGACCTTGGGTTATGATTTTCTGCCTGCTGGAGTCCCTGGTGATTAGTTATTGATGCTTTAGTTAAACTGACCTTTATACCGTGAGTTATTGATGTTTTCTGTCTCTTGGTGATTAGTTGTTGATGCTTTTCTGTCTTCTGGTGATTAGTTATTGATGAGTTAGTTTCAATAAAAAGGCAGAACGGAGGGTGAGAGTCAGAGGGTGTGCGGGATTGAACTGGCAAGACGGCTGTTTCACCTCCTGGCTCCCTCTCCCATTCTGAATGGCACAAAACGAAAACTTTAGTAAGTTATTTCAGTCTAAAAAAGGCGTCAGGGCATTTTTAAACCGGACAGTAAGTCGCCACTGTCTTGGTTCCTTTTTGTGCCTTGACCCATACCGGAATTATTGAAAGGATGCAGTCCTATTTACAGGCCCCAGTGACACCCCAGGTTTCTGTTGTTTGTACGAGGGCGCTTAATAGGTACTGCTATTCACAATCGTCTTAGGCTGTTTCTTTGCAGAAGTTTATGGACAATGTGTAGTGCTGTAGGATGCAGTCTAGAGCATTCTTGACATTGAAGCTTTTGTTTCCAGCAACTGCTAATGCGACCGTGCATCAAACATGCAAAACACAGACCCTTGCTCCTCAAGAAGTCAATCTTATCCTTGTGATGCTTTCTCCTAAATTCCTTACCAATTGTGAGACTGTGTTGCTCTCCATTACAATTAGCACATGGTTTGGCAATAGCATCCACTGAAACAGGTTCTGCCTTTGGCGTGGTGGTTTTGTTGTTTTCCATCTTGGCGGGCACAATGACTGTTGTGAAGACTTTCTTTGATTTTGTTGTTTCTGTGTGTTGTGATTTTGTTTTCTGTTTTATAGAAATCTTTCGTGCTTGTCAACAAAATCCTTAAACTTCACTCTTCTATTTGTTCTTTCTTGGAGATTGCAGGCAAATTTTCTCCAAGATTCTATAAGTCTGTATGGAAGTTTGTTTGCCAATGCCTTTATATTAGCCATGTTGTCCAAGTCCTCCATGTAATTAACATCTGCCATTATGTTCGAACAGCCCATAAGGAATAATGTGAAAGACTGAAGTGCAACACCATCTTCAGACTTGATTGTTGGCCAATCCATGGCTTCCTTTAAATATGCTTCTGCTATCATGAAGTCATCACCATAAAACTCCTTCAAGATTTGTTTTGCTTTGGTATATCCTGTCAGAGGTTCCATATGGATGCAGCTCTTCACCAACTCATGTGGTTGTTCACTAGTATACTGCAGCTAAAATTGAAGATGATCACGGTTATCACTTGTACGGCCTTCAATCCCATGTTCAATGGCACCTATACAGGTTTTATAATGCAGAGGGTCGCCTGTAAAACGTAGGAATGGAAAGTTCGGGAAGAAGCGATGCTTTTTGACTCTTTGCTAAGTATTCTGCGACACTGGCTTGCTGTGAGATTGCGTGGCAAAGGCCATCAAGCACATGTCCCTGTTGTTCTCTACTTTCTGTCTGATGTGGAAATCTAGCCATTGGAATAGTCGAAGTGGGAGCATTTCAGGTCAACACTGCTTGTTGCTCTGATAGGCTGTGATGGTAATTGAATGTTTTTCCTTGTTTAAATTGTAACACACTCATCAGGAATGTGGATACCATCCTCCTGGGTATTTTCATATCTTCTCAAGACATCCAATTTAGCATCAGACTCAGGGAGTGCCGTTTGCATTGCATGCATTTCCTTCTTTGCTTTAATTGCAGCTTCTTCTTGCTCAAGTGCCAACCTTTGTTGTAAATCAGCAGCCTTTGCCTTTAAACATGCTCGTTCCATTTGAGCCTTTAATTTAATTGAAGACGTTGACAGAAGTGAGCTTCTGTCTGTTAGATTCTTTACTTCTACTTCTATGGGTGTAGTTAGTTGATGCAGATCTACTATCAGCAGGTGATATTTGTTTATTGCATCCTTCCTCTGCACGTTTCAAAACGTCCTTCTTCCATTGCTCACATTTCCATTAATTACATTTTTTGGATCAAACCAGTTATTTTGGTCATCGGCAAAATCCTCTTCAGTCTTTAAATTTTGCAGACCGGAATTGAGGTCCACAAATTCTTGCTCCATGCCGCTAAAGCAAACACGAACCTCAGTTTTTTACAGCGTCAACATTTGCATCATCCTCCATCAATTGTTCAATTTGACGTTGCATGGAGGTCAATTGAGCAAATTTGCAGCTGCGTGCCTGCATCCGTTTAGGCTTGTGATCTTCTACAGCTTTTCTCCGTCATTTTTAATGTCCGCTTTCCACTGTCTTGTTCCTCCATGTCAATCCACAATGAAGCAAACAAAAACGTCAAACTGACTGTAGCGTCTCAATTTGTAGGTCAGCCGAATGACGATCAAAGTTTTAAGCAGTTTACTCACGCACCTGTTACGTGCGCGTCCTTGTTAACTCGCGATGCTTGTCAAGTATGGACGCATGCTAACAGCTAGCAGCTCATTGTCCCGACTGGAAAGTTGCTCCTTAGCTGTGATGTGCCTAGGGTTACACTATCTATCATTAACAAACACAGCCAGCCCTCCTCTTTCCTCTTACCGCTTTCCAGTGTCCTGTCCGCAAGTAGTATTTGGAAGCCGTCAAATTCCACAACGGTGTCCGGCGTTAGCTCTGTTAGCCATGAATCCGTGAACATCAGCAAGCTAGCTCATTGGAAGTTCCTCTCGTGCCGCGTTAGCGCTGTTAGCTCGTCCATTTTCTTGGGAAGGTATCTAACATTTCCCATAAAAACGGACGGGAGGACGGGGTGGTCACGCCTCCTCTTTGCCTGGCGTTTCGCCCCCGCGCGACATCCCCCGTCTCTTCCTCCTCAACTCGTGGGGGATATCGGGTCTCGCTCCGGGAGTCGGCACGGGGTTAGCACGAAGTGCTAACAGCTGATCTCTTGTGTAAACGATTGATCCGTAGCTCCCAGTGACATCTCCGGACACGATCACGCAAAAAACAGCCCTCAGCAGCAATAAAACCACCGCAATTTGGATGTCCATTGCTGCGATGAGGTAAAATAAATAAAACTGGGTAAAGGGAAAAACACGCGAAAAAGGCTCAAATAGTGAGCCGTGCTGCTCTAGCAGGTAGCCACTCGCGTGGCGACGGAACCGGAAAAACAAATGTGGTCCCATCAAAATCTGATTGGATATTTAAAAATAAAAGCGTGAAAATTTGCTTATTTGTCTGTCGTCACCAATGATTAAAAAAATTAAAATCATTACAAAATCCTCAAGCTATCGTGATACCAGACGAGTTCTGCGGGACACCAGACCACCCCAGTTGTCCACAAAAAGTGGTCACTTCAAAATTTGATGTGGCATTTCAAAATAAAAAAATCACCTGAAATATGCACTGTGATCAACACTGATTTAAAAGAAAAATCTTTAAAAAATATCCTCAAACTATCGTGATACCAAACCAGGACTGGGGATACTAGACCACACCGGCTGTCCACCAAAAGTGGTCACATCAAAATGTGATGTGGCACTTCAAAATAAAAGTAGCCTGAAATTCGCTTATTTCACGGTCATCACCACTGAGTTAAAAAAAAACATAGCTCGAGCTTTCGTGATACCAGACCAGTTTTGTGGGACACGAGACTACCCCAGCTGTCCATAAAAAGTGGTCCCATTGAAATCTAATTTGTAATTTCAAACTAAAAGTTGCCTGAAATCTGCACATTTCACTGTCATCATGCCTGACTTTAAAATTTCATTAAAAAATATCCTCTAGCTATGGTAATACCAAACCAGGTTTGGAGGACACTAGACAACACAGCTTTCCACCAAAAGTAGTCCCATCAAAATGTAAGGAGGCATTTTAAAATAAAAGAGCTGGAGCTGTCGTAATACCAGACTAGTTTTGTTGGACACTCGACGACCCCAGCTGTTCATCAAAAGTGGTCCCATCAAAATCTGGTGTAATTTCACAATAAAAAAAAAAACACCTGAAATATGCACATTTCATTGTCATCAACACTGATTTTAAAATAATCATTTCAAAATACCCTCGAGCTATCGTGATATCAGACCCATTTTGGGGGACACTATGCTGATGATACGCAATTATACATGCCGTTGGATATAACGAATCCGTGTGATTGCTATAAATTAGAGGCATGCCTTGCCGAAATTAAACTATGAATGTCTTTCAATTTTTTGCGTCTTAACTCAGATAAAACCGAGATGCTGATCATTGGACCAGCGCGTCATCGGTACCTTTTTCAAAGACACCACTATGAGTATCGATAAATTGCCCAAAAGGATTCAACAAGATCAATGTCTAAAGTCATTTTTGGCCAATTTTCAATCAGATTCGTTAAAAGGGCACCGTGCAGTACGTCAAAATGTAAAAAATTATAATTTTTGTCACCACTGGGTGGTGCAAGGTGGTCGCTGCTCAGGCCCTAATAATAATAATAATAATAATAATAATAAAAGTAATAATATTTTCTACAAAAACAATAGGGACCTCGCAGCCGTCGCAGCTCGGGCCCTAATAACAATTTCTACAAAAACAATAGGGACCTCGCCGCGGTCGCTGCTCGGGCCCCAATAATAATTTCTACACAAAGTCCATTGTGGTGACCCGCCCCCTTTTAAGTAAATTCAAAATGGCCGACTTCCTGTAAAACCTAGCTCATTGCTCCAAGAGACTATTTTGTAGGTCTTGGTCTTATACATACAGTGAACCCTCGCTACTTCGCGGTTCACCTTTCGCGGGTTCAGTGCTTCGCGGGTCTAAAAAATATTCGGGGGCATTGTAGTTTCGCCGAGCGACACAACGGGGCGCTGGAGCGGTTAGACGGCCGGCGTGCGCCGAAGAAGAGCGTGGGCGAAGAGGAGAGTGGACGAAGAAGAGCACGTTCCCCCGGACACGATCGGTGGCGACGTTTCGCGCGGTTCGGACCGTACCAGAGCTCCGGCCAGCGTGCGTGGCAGTTAAGCCGTAGAGGAGCCCCTTCCCCGGGCACGGGCGGTTCCAAGCGGCCCCTAAGTTTAACCGAATGGAAGCTCCGGAGGAGGAGGGCATGCTCGCGTCACAGTAAGCCGAAGAGGAGCACCTTCCCCGGGCACGGGCGGTGCCAAGCGGCCCCTAAGTTTAACCGAATGGAAGCTCCGGGGGAGGAGGGCGGGCGTGTGTCACAGTTAAGCCAAATTGGAGCACCTCTTCTGCCCGGGCACGAGCGGAGCGCGAGGCTGTCAGTTATGAATGAATAAATGAATAAATAAATAAAGAATGCCACCTTTCATTTCACAGGGCACACCGGACGGCGTACCAGCAGGTAAAAGTCGGAGTAATTAAATAAATACAAAAAGAATGGCTGGGGAATAAAAAAAGAATACGTTTTAATAATAATTTGGTTTTTTTGTTATAACATGAATTTCACTCTCTCTCTCCCCGTATATATATATATATATATATATATATATATATATATATATATATATATATATATATATATATATATATATTTATTATATATATTGTATATTTTTTTTAAGCATTTTTGAAGGTGCGCCGCTACTTCGCGGATTTTCAGTTTTCGCGGGTGGTCTCGGTCCCCATTAACCGCGATAACCGAGGGTTCACTGTACTCCATAAAATTTACAAAAAGCGAGGTGAAACACTCAACCAGAGCTGCTTTTTTTAACATTTCTCGAGGGCCATGGCGAGCCATTTCAAAAAAGCTGCACAACTAACGTATAAAATATTGATAAATTTGCTCGGCCTGATGTGTGTGTAAAGTTTTACGAGTTGTCGTTCATATTTAGAACCTCATAATCAGCTTTGTTTTATTGCCGAACAGTGCAATGCCACTCCCACAACTTTTCACGAAAAAGGACGAATTTCGTATTGTGACATCCTCATGGCCGAAACAGTCATCCGAGCATATATGAGGGCGACCTTGTTGAGTTGCACGGAGAAAAACATCCAAGAAAATAACTTGTATTAGCTTTTACCAGTTGGTGGCGCTACTACTACGATGTAAAATAAGTTGGTAGATGTCTTCAGGGCTGAAGTATCCTCAAATGTGTACAACTTCGAGAAGATAGGATCATCTGAGTCATGTTGCCGGAGCTTTTGTTGCCACAGAGTACAATCGGACTTTTCAGCACCTTAATAGCCACGCCTTTTGCCAAAACGTCACAAAATTCGGCAGAGAGTAAGATCATTGTCTTGAGTCTTTTCTGACTAATTTTCAGTCGGATTCGTCAAAAGGGCACCGTGCAGTACGTGAAAATTAAAATAAAAACACATTTTTGATTCCACTTGGCGGCACTGTGTGTATAACAAAATAATAACATTACGATGTCTTCAGGTCGGGACGTTTTATTTACAGGTGAAGGTTTGGATTTTTAGGAGCATGTGCAGGGGAGTTATTAAGCATTCATTTATTTGTATTAGGTTCATTTTGTCTTCTTATTATTGATATTTGACTGATTCATTAAAAGCAGACAATTATGTTTTAGGTAAATTTTTTACCTGACATCTTTCGGCGAGTCTTTCGCCTTCTTCAGAGTGTCGCATGATGGTGTCTTGAGCTGATGTTCCATGAGGGTGTGACTTACCTGTCAAAAAAATGAAAAAAATCAGAGCAGTAAAAGAACAAGCACAACATGAACATTACAAATCAGCAATCACTGACCACTGCAAAAGGGAAAACTACATCATGGACCGGGAGAAGGGCAGGGTCATCCGCACAGAAGAGAACAAACAACAGCGCTGGATCAGAGAGGCCATTGAGATCTGCAAGCGAGGCATAAAAACCATGAACAGAGACAAGGGAGCCTTCATCCTCTACCACCTGGACCAGCATCTTGGCGGAGTGAACGGACAGCGGGGGCGTGACTTGCCTTCATTCTTGTGACAGGTAAGTCACGCCCTCATGGAACATCAGCTGATAAAGACGGGTCACAAGACAGCATCATGTGACACTCTGAAGAAGGCGAAAGACTTTCGTATTGTGACATGCTCAAGGCCTAAACACTCATCCGAGCAAATATAAGGTAGATTTTGTTCACCTGCCCGGAGAAAAACATCAACGAAAATAATTTGTATTTGTTTTAACCAGTTGGTGGCGCTACCACTGCGATCAAAAATAAGTTGGCAGCCGTCTTCAGGGCCTGAATATCCTCAAATGTGAAAAATTTCGAGAAGATGGATCATCTGAATCATTTTGCAGGAACTTTTGTTGCCACGGAGAATAATCAGACTCTGCGGCACCGTAATAGCCACGCCCTTCGAAGGAAAGTCACAAAAATAGGGATAGAGTAAGATCAATGTCTTGAGTCTTTTCTAGCCAATTTTCAATCAGATTCGTTAAAAGGGCACCGTGCAGTAAGTCAAAATGTAAAAAATGATATTGATTGGCGCAAGGTGTATAACTGAATATAAACATATAGATGTCTTCAGGTACAGACTTTTTATGTACATGTGAAGTTTTGGATTTTTAGCAGCATGTGCAGGAGAGTTATTAAGCATTTTGTCCATTGCGGCGAAGGAAATCTTAAGTGAAAACTTTGAAGCCCCGCCCCCGTCATATAGTATTTCGGAAACAAAAAATTTTAGCCCCAGTGTTTGTCCCAGGTCTTCAGATGCTACAGACAGAATTTTAAGGCAATCAGATGAAGCCTTTAGGATCAGGGTGCAAAAGAATGACCCCTGTAAACATGCAAAAAAGGGCAAAAGTCGGACTTTCAAAAATTCATAACTCACTTCCTGTTCATATTAGACGTTAAAATAACAAATTTTTCGCCATGCCCGATGAGACTGCCAAGTTTGGTGAGTTTTTGTGCATGTTTCGGGGGTCAAAAATGCGATCGAACAATCGGAAAAATAATAATAATAATAATTTCTACAAAAACAATAGGGACTTCGCAGCGGTCGCTGCTCAGGCCCTAATAATAATAATAATAAAAGTAATAATATTTTCTACAAAAACAATAGGGACCTCGCCGCGGTCGCTGCTCGGGCCCCAATAATAATTTCTACACAAAGTCCATTGTGGTGACCCGCCCCCTTTTAAGTAAATTCAAAATGGCTGACTTCCTGTAAAACCTAGCTCATTGCTCCAAGAGACTTTTTTGTAGGTCTTGGTCTTATACATACAGTGAACCCTCGCTACTTCGCGGTTCACCTTTCGCGGGTTCAGTGCTTCGCGGGTCTAAAAAATATTCGGGGGCATTGTAGTTTCGCCGAGCGGCACGACGGGGCGCTGGAGCGGTTAGACGGCCGGCGTGCGCCGAAGAAGAGCGTGGGCGAAGAGGAGAGTGGACGAAGAAGAGCACGTTCCCCCGGACACGATCGGTGGCGACGTTTCGCGCGGTTCGGACCGTACCAGAGCTCCGGCCGGCGTGCGTGGCAGTTAAGCCGTAGAGGAGCACCTTCCCCGGGCACGGGCGGTGCCAAGCGGCCCCTAAGTTTAACCGAATGGAAGCTCCGGAGGAGGAGGGCATGCTCGCGTCACAGTAAGCCGAAGAGGAGCACCTTCCCCGGGCACGGGCGGTTCCAAGCGGCCCCTAAGTTTAACCGAATGGAAGCTCCGCAGGAGGAGGGCATGCTCGCGTCACAGTAAGCCGAAGAGGAGCACCTTCCCCGGGCACGGGCGGTGCCAAGCGGCCCCTAAGTTTAACCGAATGGAAGCTCCGGAGGAGGAGGGCATGCTCGCGTCACAGTAAGCCGAAGAGGAGCACCTTCCCCGGGCACGGGCGGTTCCAAGCGGCCCCTAAGTTTAACCGAATGGAAGCTCCGGAGGAGGAGGGCATGCTCGCGTCACAGTAAGCCGAAGAGGAGCACCTTCCCCGGGCACGGCGGTGCCAAGCGGCCCCTAAGTTTAACCGAATGGAAGCTCCGGGGGAGGAGGGCGGGCGTGTGTCACAGTTAAGCCGAATTGGAGCACCTCTTCTGCCCGGGCACGAGCGGAGCGCGAGGCTGTCAGTTATGAATGAATAAATGAATAAATAAATAAAGAATGCCACCTTTCATTTCACAGGGCACACCGGACGGCGTACCAGCAGGTAAAAGTCGGAGTAATTAAATAAATACAAAAAGAATGGCTGGGGAATAAAAAAATAATACGTTTTAATAATAATTTGGTTTTTTTGTTATAACATGAATTTCACTCTCTCTCTCCCCGTATATATATATATATATATCTATATCTATATATATATATATATATATATATATTTATATATTTATTATATATATTGTATATTTTTTTTAAGCATTTTTGAAGGTGCGCCGCTACTTCGCGGATTTTCAGTTTTTGCGGGTGGTCTCGGTCCCCATTAACCGCAATAACCGAGGGTTCACTGTACTCCATAAAATTTACAAAAAGCGAGGTGAAACACTCAACCAGGGCTGCTTTTTTGAACATTTCTCGAGGGCCATGGCGAGCCATTTCAAAAAAGCTGCACAACTAACGTATAAAATATTGATAAATTTGCTCGGCCTGATGTGTGTGTAAAGTTTCACGAGTTGTCGTTCATATTTAGAACCTCATAATTAGCGTTGTTTTATTGCCGAACAGTGCAATGCCACTCCCACAACTTTTCATGAAAAAGGACAAATTTCGTATTATGACATCCTCATGGCCGAAACAGTCATCCGAGCATATATGAGGGCGACCTTGTTGAGTTGCACGGAGAAAAACATCCAAGAAAATAACTTGTATTAGCTTTTACCAGTTGGTGGCGCTACTACTACGATGAAAAATAAGTTGGTAGATGTCTTCAGGGCTGAAGTATCCTCAAATGTGTACAACTTCGAGAAGATAGGATCATCTGAGTCATGTTGCTGGAGCTTTTGTTGCCACAGAGTACAATCGGACTTTTCAGCACCGTAATAGCCACGCCTTTTGCCAAAACGTCACAAAATTCGGCAGAGTAAGATCATTGTCTTGAATCTTTTCTGACTCATTTTCAGTCGGATTCGTCAAAAGGGCACCGTGCAGTACGTGAAAATTAAAATAAAAACAAATTTTTGATTCCACTTGGCGGCACTGTGTGTATAACAAAATAATAACATTAAGATGTCTTCAGGTCGGGACGTTTTATTTACAGGTGAAGGTTTGGATTTTTAGGAGCATGTGCAGGGGAGTTATTAAGCATTCATTTATTTGTATTAGGTTCATTTTGTCTTCTTATTATTGATATTTGACTGATTCATTAAAAGCAGACAATTATGTTTTAGGTTAATTTTTTACCTGACATGTTTCGGCGAGTCTTTCGCCTTCTTCAGAGTGTCGCATGATGGTGTCTTGAGCTGATGTTCCATGAGGGTGTGACTTACCTGTCAAAAAAATGAAAAAATCAGAGCAGTAAAAGAACAAGCACAACATGAACATTACAAATCAGCAATCACTGACCACTGCAAAAGGGAAAACCACATCATGGACCGGGAGAAGGGCAGGGTCATCCGCACAGAAGAGAACAAACAACAGCGCTGGATCAGAGAGGCCATTGAGATCTGCAAGCGAGGCATAAAAACCATGAACAGAGACAAGGGAGCCTTCATCCTCTCTACCACCTGGACCAGCATCTTGGCGGAGTGAACGGACAGCGGGGGGCGTGACTTGCCTTCATTCTTGTGACAGGTAAGTCACGCCCTCATGGAACATCAGCTGATAAAGACGGGTCACAAGACAGCATCATGTGACACTCTGAAGAAGGCGAAAGACTTTCGTATTGTGACATGCTCAAGGCCTAAACACTCATCCGAGCAAATATAAGGTAGATTTTGTTCACCTGCCCGGAGAAAAACATCAACGAAAATAATTTGTATTTGTTTTAACCAGTTGGTGGCACTACCACTGCGATCAAAAATAAGTTGGCAGCCGTCTTCAGGGCCTGAATATCCTCAAATGTGAAAGATTTCCAGAAGATGGATCATCTGAATCATTTTGCAGGAACTTTTGTTGCCACGGAGAATAATCAGACTCTGCGGCACCGTAATAGCCACGCCCTTTGAAGGAAAGTCGTAAAAATAGGGATAGAGTAAGATCAATGTCTTGAGTCTTTTCTAGCCAATTTTCAATCGGATTCGTTAAAAGGGCACCGTGCAGTACGTCAAAATGTAAAAATTGATATTGATTGGCGCAAGGTGTATAACTGAATATAAACATATAGATGTCTTCAGATACCGACTCTTTATGTACATGTGAAGTTTTGGATTTTTAGCAGCATGTGCAGGAGAGTTATTAAGCATTTTGTCCATTGCGGCGAAGGAAATCTTAAGTGAAAACTTTGAAGCCCCGCCCCCGTCATATAGTATTTCGGAAACAAAAAATTTTAGCCCCAGTGTTTGTCCCAGGTCTTAAGATGCTCCAGACAGAACTTTAAGGCAATCAGATGAAGCCTTTAGGATCAGGGTGCAAAAGAATGACCCCTGTAAACATGCAAAAAAGGGAAAAAGTCGGACTTTCAAAAATTCATAACTCACTTCCTGTTCATATTAGACGTTACAAAATATAAAATTTTTCGCCATGCCCGATGAGACTGCCAAGTTTGGTGAGTTTTTGTGCATGTTTCGGGGGTCAAAAATGCGATCGAACAATCGGAAAAATAATAATAATACTAATTTCTACAAAAACAATAGGGACTTCGCAGCGGTCGCTGCTCAGGCCCTAATAATAATAATAATAATAATAATAATAAAAGTAATAATATTTTCGACAAAAACAATAGGGACCTCGCCGCGGTCGCTGCTCGGGCCCCAATAATAATTTCTACACAAAGTCCATTGTGGTGACCCGCCCCCTTTTAAGTAAATTCAAAATGGCCGACTTCCTGTAAAACCTAGCTCATTGCTCCAAGAGACTTTTTTGTAGGTCTTGGTCTTATACATACAGTGAACCCTCGCTACTTCGCGGTTCACCTTTCGCGGGTTCAGTGCTTCGCGGGTCTAAAAAATATTCGGGGGCATTGTAGTTTCGCCAAGCGGCACGACGGGGCGCTGGAGCGGTTAGACGGCCGGCGTGCGCCGAAGAAGAGCGTGGGCGAAGAGGAGAGTGGACGAAGAAGAGCACGTTCCCCCGGACACGATCGGTGGCGACGTTTCGCGCGGTTCGGACCGTACCAGAGCTCCGGCCGGCGTGCGTGGCAGTTAAGCCGTAGAGGAGCACCTTCCCCGGGCACGGGCGGTGCCAAGCGGCCCCTAAGTTTAACCGAATGGAAGCTCCGGAGGAGGAGGGCATGTTCGCGTCACAGTAAGCCGAAGAGGAGCACCTTCCCCGGGCACGGGCGGTTCCAAGCGGCCCCTAAGTTTAACCGAATGGAAGCTCCGGAGGAGGAGGGCATGCTCGCGTCACAGTAAGCCGAAGAGAAGCACCTTCCCCGGGCACGGGCGGTTCCAAGCGGCCCCTAAGTTTAACCGAATGGAAGCTCCGGAGGAGGAGGGCATGCTCGCGTCACAGTAAGCCGAAGAGGAGCACCTTCCCCGGGCACGGCGGTGCCAAGCGGCCCCTAAGTTTAACCGAATGGAAGCTCCGGGGGAGGAGGGCGGGCGTGTGTCACAGTTAAGCCGAATTGGAGCACCTCTTCTGCCCGGGCACGAGCGGAGCGCGAGGCTGTCAGTTATGAATGAATAAATGAATAAATAAATAAAG